>NC_057805.1:224044199-224053243 GCF_018294505.1 Triticum aestivum | reverse complement strand
ACGCCGACGCCGCCGCCCGCGCCTCCGCCTCCCTCACCGCCCGCCGCCATCTCCCTCCTCTCCACTCCGGTCGCCGCCTCCTCTTCTTCTCCGGCGAGCCGCCACGTGCCCGAGCTGCGCCGAACCCTAGATCAGTCGAGGTTGACTTCTCCCCTCCCCCGAGATTCTCCAAGTCCCGTATATTTTGCATTATATGCTCCTGTTCATCGCATCATATTTCATCGCATACTGCTCCGTTTTGCCTGCATGATATATAGAAATGTTCGTCTCGAGATGCTCTTCATTTTGTTCCATTGTGCCATGTTCATTTGAGTCCATCTTGATGCCCAAATCTCTGGTGCAAGAGTGCTATATGCTGTTAACTGCTGTTACTTATCAGAACTTCGTGTTTTGTTAATTTTGTTGCATTTATTGTGTGCATCTTATGGGCATGATCTCTACAGGTGTTTTTATCTATGTCATGCCATCTTTACAGAGGTGTATGCCATGTATTTTTGTGTTGTATGTGGTGACTATCACATGCATGCAAACTAGGCTTCGCGATGTTTCTGTTGCTATATATCCATGTGTCTACAGAGAGATCCATGCTTCTTTTGGGCATGTTCAGTAAGGATGTTTTGTAGATATAGTTGTGCTCTATCCATCCATGCCCCTATTTGCAATTATGGAGTGCCATAGCATGTCTTAATCTTGCTCTACTTTTGCTGTAAAATGTTCCTGGCAGATTGTTTACGTGATATTCAATTTTGCCAAGGTTGTTGTAGTTGATCCATACATGCTATGAACTTGCTCTTGCCATGGTTAGCTTCCTAAACATGCCATCTTGCTGTAGGTATGCTTGTTTTGTCATGCATTGCTTTGTGGTGAGTGAATAAAGCTCACCAAGATGCCTTCATAATGTTGTTACTGCCATGCTCTGTTTTCTGCCAAGTCTGGAACCTGTTAACGAAACTTGCTATGTTTACATGGGTCCCATCATATCTTCAGATACTTTTCGGCTCATGGTCAGTAAGGGACTTTTGTTCAATGCATTTACTAGATTTATGCCCTGCCTTGTTTTACTATGTTAAGTTCCTTTAGCATGTTGATTTCTTGCTCTGAACATGGCTACCTGATGCTGTTTCAGCCATGTCCAGTAATCTCACCAAGTCTGTGATCCTGTTATCTTTTGCACTTTTGCCATGCTTGTTTTAATCTGTTATGGTGTGATCTAGCCGTAGCTCACTGTTCCTCTTTTGTCAAGCATCTCCTATAGATTACTATCATATGCTTTGTTGCTATATTGGGGTGCTGTAACATAGTTACTAGATGTATTCTAAGTGCTATCATGCTGTTAATCGCAGAATCGTGTCATTCTTGTTTTGCTTGCCATTTGCAAACCGTGCATCCGTTTCCGGTGATCTTTATATCGATTTCGACCGAAATCATCTCATCTTTCCAGTGGCATACTTGGTTTGCCAAGTTACTGCCTTGTTCATCCTTTTTCTTCCGGAGCACGCATACGCATCGCATATCATATCTCGCATATCATGCATGTTTTGCATCATGTTGCTTGTGCATTTCCCGTGATTGATTGTGGTTCCATTGCTTGTGTTCTTGCTGTGGGTAGAGCCGGGAGACGAGTTCGTGAATGAGGAACCTGTTGAGTACGCTTTCGAGGATCAAGCTTTCGACAACTCTGAGAGCCTTGCAGGCAAGATGACCATACCCTCGAAATCACGTCTATCTTTGCTTTGCTAGTTGTTCGTTCTATTGCCATGCTGCGCTACCTACCACTTTCTATATCATGCCTCCCATATTGACATGTCAAGCCTCTAACCATCCTTTCCTAGCAAACCGTTGTTTGGCTAAGTTACCGCTTTTGCTCAGCCCTTCTTATAGCGTTGCTAGTTGCATGTGAAGTTGAAGCTGGTTCCATGTTGGAACATGGATATTTTGGAATATCACAATATCTCTTATATAATTAATGCAACTATATATTTGGTAAAGGGTGGTTAGAGGCTGCTAACTTTTCTGCCAAGTCTGAAACCTGTTAACGAAACTTGCTATGTTTACATGGGTGCCATCATATATTCTGATACTTTTTGGCTCATGGTCAGTAAGGGACTATTGTTCAATGCATTTAGTAGATTCATGCCCTGCCTTGTTTTGCTATGTTAAGTTCCTGTAGCATGTTGATTTCTTGCTCTGAACATGGCTACCTGATGCTGTTTCAGGCATGTCCAGTAATTTCACCAAGTCTGTGATCCTGTTATCTTTTGCACTTTTGCCATGCTTCTTTGAACCTGTTATGATGTGATCTAGCCGTAGCTCAGTGTTCATCTTTTGTCAAGCGTCTCCTATAGATTACTTTCATATGCTTTGTTGCTATGTTGGGGTGATGTAGCATAGTTACTTGATGTATTCTAAGTGCAATCATGTTGTTAATCGCAGAATCGTGTCATTCTTGTTTTGCTTGCCATTTGCAAACCGTGCATCCGTTTCCGGTGATCTTTATATCGATTTCGACCGAAATCATCTCATCTTGCAGTGGCATACTTGGTGTGCCAAGTTACTGCCTTTTTCATCCTTTTTCTTCCGGAGCACGCATACGCACCACATATCATATCTCGCATATCATGCATGTTTTGCATCATGTTGCTTGTGCATTTCCCGTGATTGATTGTGGTTCCATTGCTTGTGTTCTTGCTGTGGGTAGAGCCGGGAGACGAGTTTGTGAATGAGGAACCTGTTGAGTACGCTTTCGAGGATCAAGCTTTCGACAACTCTGAGAACCTTGCAGGCAAGATGACCATACCCTCGAAATCACTTCTATCTTTGCTTTGCTAGTTGTTCCTTCTATTGCCATGCTACGCTACCTACCACTTGCTATATCATGCCTCCCATATTGCCATGTCAAGCCTCTAACAATCCTTTCCTAGCAAACCGTTGTTTGGCTAAGTTACCGCTTTTGCTCAGCCCTTCTTATAGCGTTGCTAGTTGCAGGTGAAGTTGAAGTTGGTTCCATGTTGGAACATGGATATTTTGGAATATCACAATATCTCTTATATAATTAATGCATCTATATATTTGATAAAGGGTGGAAGGCTTCGCCTTATGCCTGGTGTTTTGTTCCACTCTTGCCGCCTTAGTTTCTGTCATACCGGTATTATGTTTCTGGAGTTTGCGTTCCTTACGCGGTTGGGTGATTTATGGGACCCCCTTGACAGTTCGCCTTGAATAAAACTCCTCCAGCAAGGCCCAACCTTGGTTTTACCATTTGCCACCTAAGCCTTTTTCCCTTGGGTTTTCGCGAGCCCGAGGGTCATTTTTATTTTAAACCCCCGGACCAGTGCTCCTTCCACTGCTGGCGCAAACTGGGCGATGTCCGGCGCCCCCTGGGCAACCAGGGTCTATGCCAACCCGACGTCTTGCCCATCCGGTGTGCCCTAAGAACGAGATATGTGCAGCTCCTATCGGGATTTGTCGGCACATTCGGGTGGCTTTGCTGGTCTTGTTTTACCATTGCCGAAATGTCTTGTAAACAGGGATTCCGAGACTGATTGGGTCTTCCTGGGAGAAGGTTTATCCTTCGTTGACCGTGAGAGCTTATAATGGGCTAAGTTGGGACACCCCTGCAGGGTATTATCTTTCAAAAGCCGTGCCCGCGGTTATGAGGCAGATGGGAATTTGTTAATGTCCGGTTGTAGAGAACTTGACACTTGGCTAAATTAAAATACATCAACTGTGTGTGTAGCCATGATGGTCTCTTCTCGGCGGAGTCCGGGAAGTGAACACGGTTTGAGTTATGCATGAACGTAAGTAGTTTCAGGATCACTTCTTGATCATTTCTAGCTTCGCGACCGTTGCGTTGCTTCTCTTCTCGCTCTCATTTGCGTATGTTAGCCACCATATATGCTTAGTGCTTGCTGCAGCTCCACCTCATTACACCATCCTTTCCTACAAGCTTAAATAGTCTTGATCTCGCGGGTGTGAGATTGCTGAGTCCTCGTGACTCACAGATTCTACCAAAACAGTTGCAGGTGCCGACGATGTCAGTGCAGATGGCACAACCGAGCTCAAGCGGGAGTTCGACGAGGCACGTGGTCGTTACTATGTTTCTTTTCCTGATGATCATTAGTGGAGCCCAGATGGGACGATCGGGGAACAAGCATTTGGGTTTATCTTATTTTTATTTGGATTTGACCGTAGTCGGTCTGTGTGCGGATTTTTGGATGATGTATGAATTAATTTATGTATTGTGTGAAGTGGCGATTGTAAGCCAACTCTCGTTATCCCATTCTTGTTCATTACATGGGATTGTGTGAAGATAACCCTTCTTGCGACAATACCACAATGCGGTTATGCCTCTAAGTCGTGCCTCGACACGTGGGAGATATAGCCGCATCGTGGGCGTTACAAGTTGGTAATCAGAGCCATCCCCGACTTAGGAGCCCCCTGCTTGATCGAATCGCTGGCGTTGTTGAGTCTAGAACAAAAATGTTTTGAGTCTTAGGATTATATATATCGGAGAGTAGGATTCTTTTTACTCCTCAGCCCCTTCGCCTCCTGACGTAGAAGTTTTGACTCTTCTCTCCTCAAATTTCACTAAAAAAAATTTTAGGATCACGTGGGTATCTTGGAATCGTTCCGATGGTTTTGTGACGAGAACATTGTTCTTGGTGCCTCCTGACATTTAGGGGTTGTGGCAGTGTCCCGGGGAGTTGAGCTCCGAGGTGTTGTCGTCACAATTTTATCGTTGCAGTTCTGGAATACCTGAGTTTCGCCGACATCGAAAATCTCTTTTATGCAGTTGTTGGTGAAATTACCTCGACGCCACCCAGTACTGGGGCGGGAGTTCGGGAGTATTAATTGCCATAACTCGTATAACGGATGCTTTTCGATGGTTGAGGTACACGATTTCTGAAGGTTTCTTGGTTATGTGTTGACGGATGGATACAGCTGGATCTAGGGATTGCTAGTTTGGGTGATATATTTTTTGTCCCCTGTATCCCCAACACCAGATTGCATAACCAGAAAGTTTCAGGAGTTTATAAGTGGGAATTCAAGTAGTGTTGGGGAACGTAGTAATTTCAAAAAAATTCCTACGCACACGCAAGATCATGGTGATGCATAGCAACGAGAGGGGAGAGTGTTGTCCACGTACCCTCGTAGACCGAAAGCGGAAGCATTGTCACAACGCGGTTGATGTAGTCATACGTCTTCACGATCTGACCGATCAAGTACCGAACGCACGGCACTTCCGAGTTCAGCACACGTTCAGCTTGATGACGTCCCTCGAACTCCGATCCAACCGAGTGTTGAGGGAGAGTTTCGTCAGCACGACGGCGTGGTGACGACGATGATGTTCTACTGACGCAGGGCTTCGCCTAAGCTCCGCAATGATATTATCGAGGTGTAATATGGTGGAGGGGGGCACCGCACACGGCTAAAATATCGTATATCAATTATGTGTCTAGAGGTGCCCCCTTGCCCCCGTATATAAAGGAGCAAGGGGGGAGGCCGGCTGCAATTGGGGCGCGCCAAGGAGAGGGGGGGAGTCCAACTCCTAGTAGGAGTAGGACTCCCCTTTCCTAGTCCAACTAGGAAGAGAGGGGGGGGGAGGAAAGAGAGGGAGAGGGAGAGGGAAAGAGGGGCCGCGCCCCCCTCCCCTAGTCCAATTCGGACTCCTCATGGGAGGGGGGCGCGCCACCTCCTGGCTGCTGCCCTCTCTCTCCCCTCAGGCCCACTAAGGCCCAATACTTCCCCGGGGGGTTCCGGTAACCCCTCCGGCACTCCGGTTTTATCCGAAACTTCTCCGGAACACTTCCGGTGTCCGAATATAGTCGTCCAATATATCAATCTTTATGTCTCGACCATTTTGAGACTCCTCGTCATGTCCGTGATCACCGATATGACCTAAACGGCAGTGCCACAAATAAGTTGCACTGTCATTATCAACTCTGCATCTTTTGGCTTCAACATTATGAATATGTGTGTCACTACTATCGAGATTCATTAAAAATAGACCACTCTTCAAGGGTGCATGACCATAAAAGATATTATTCATATAAATAGAACAACCATTATTCTCTGATTTAAATGAATAACCGTCTCGCATCAAACAAGATCCAGATAGAATGTTCATGCTCAACGCTGGCACCAAATAACAATTATTTAGGTCTAATACTAATCCCGAAGGTAGATGTAGAGGTAGCGTGCCGACGGCGATCACATCGACTTTGGAACCATTTCCCACGCGCATCGTCACCTCGTCCTTAGCCAATCTTTGCTTAATCCGTAGCCCCTATTTCGAGTTGCAAATATTAGCAACAGAACCAGTATCAAATACCCAGGTGCTACTGCGAGCATTAGTAAGGTACACATCAATAACATGTATATCACATATACCTTTGTTAACCTTGCCATTCTTCTTATCCACCAAATACTTGGGGCAGTTACGCTTCCAGTGACCAGTCTGCTTGCAGTAGAAGCACTCAGTTTTAGGCTTAGGTCCAGACTTGGATTTCTTCTCCTAAACAACAACTTGCTTGCTATTCTTCTTGAATTTCCCCTTCTTCTTCCCTTTGCCCTTTTTCTTGAAACTAGTGGTTTTACTGACCATCAACACTTGATGATCCTTTTTGATTTCTACCTCCGCTGCCTTTAGCATTGCGAAGAGCTCGGGAATTGTCTTATCCATCCCTTGCATGTGATAGTTCATCACGAAGCTCTTGTAGCTTGGTGGCAGTGATTGAAGAATTCTATCAATGACGCTATCATCCGGAAGATTAACTCCCAGTTGAATCAAGTGATTATTATACCCAGACATTTTGAGTATATGCTCACTGACAGAACTATTCTCTTCCATCTTGCAGCTGTAGAACTTATTGGAGACTTCATATCTCTCAATCCGGGCATTTGCTTGAAATATTAACTTCAACTCCTGGAACATCTCATATGCTCCATGATGTTCAAAACGTCGCTGAAGACCCGGTTCTAAGCCGTAAAGCATGGCACACTGAACTATCGAGTAGTCATCAGCTTTGCTCTGCCAGACGTTCATAACTTCTGGTGTTGCTCTTGCAGGAGGCCTGGCACCTAGCGGTGCTTCCAGGACATAATTCTTCTGTGCAGCAATGAGGATAATCCTCAAGTTACGGACCCAGTCCGTGTAATTGCTAGCATCATCTTTCAACTTTGCTTTCTCAAGGACCGCATTAAAATTCAACGGAACAACAGCACGGGCCATTTATCTACAATTAACATAGACAAGCAAGATACTATCAGGTACTAAGTTCATGATAAATTCAAGTTCAATTAATCATATTACATAAGAACTCCCACTTAGATAGACATCCCTCTCATCATCTAAGTGATTACGTGATCCAAATCAACTAAACCATGTCCGATCATCACGTGAGATGGAGTAGTTTCAATGGTGAACATCACTATGTTGATCATATCTACTATATGATTCACGCTCGACCTTTCGGTCTCCGTGTTCCGAGGCCATATCTGCATATGCTAGGCTCGTCAAGTTTAACCTGAGTATTCCGTGTGTGCAACTGTTTTGCACCCGTTGTATTTGAACGTAGAGCATATCACACCCGATCATCACGTGGTGTCTCAGCACGAAGAACTTTCGCAATGGTGCATACTCAGGGAGAACACTTTTATCTTGAAATTTTAGTGAGAGATCATCTTATTATGCTACCGTCAATCAAAGCAAGATAAGATGCATAAAAGATTAACATCACATGCAATCAATATAAGTGATATGATATGGCCATCATCATCTTGTGCTTGTGATCTCCATCTCCGAAGCACCGTCATGATCACCATCGTCACCGGCTCGACACCTTGATCTCCATCGTAGTATCGTTGTCGTCTTGCCAACTTATTGCTTTTATGACTATCGCTACCGCTTTGTGATAAAGTAAAACAATTACATGGCGATTGCATTTCATACAATAAAGCGACAACCATATGGCTCCTGCCAGTTGCCGATAACTCGGTTACAAAACATGATCATCTCATACAATAAAATATAGCATCATCTCTTGACCATATCACATCACAACATGCCCTGCAAAAACAAGTTACACGTCCTCTACTTTGTTGTTGCAAGTTTTACGTGGCTGCTACGGGCTTAGCAAGAACCGTTCTTACCTACGCATCAAAACCACAACGATAGTTTGTCAAGTTCGTGCTGTTTTAACCTTCGCAAGGACCAGGCGTAGCCACACTCGGTTCAACTAAAGTGAGAGAGACAGACACCCGCCAGTCACCTTTAAGCAACGAGTGCTCGCAACGGTGAAACCAGTCTCGCGTAAGCGTACGCGTAATGTCGGTCCGGGCTGCTTCATCTCACAATACCGCTAAACCAAAGTATGACATGCTGGTAAGCAGTATGACTTATATCGCCCACAACTCACTTGTGTTCT
Source organism: Triticum aestivum (assembly GCF_018294505.1). Taxonomy (NCBI): domain Eukaryota; kingdom Viridiplantae; phylum Streptophyta; class Magnoliopsida; order Poales; family Poaceae; genus Triticum; species Triticum aestivum. The sequence goes on along the minus strand of NC_057805.1, from coordinate 224,044,817 downwards.
ACTCATGCATAGCATCAACGCATAAAACCAGGCTCGGATGCCACTGTTGGGGAACGTAGTAATTTCAAAAAAATTCCTATGCACACGCAAGATCATGGTGATGCATAGCAACGAGAGGGGAGATTGTTGTCCACGTACCCTCGTAGACCGAAAGCGGAAGCGTTATCACAACGCGGTTGATGTAGTCGTACGTCTTCACGATCCGACCGATCAAGTACCGAACGCACGGCACCTCCGAGTTCAGCACATGTTCTGCTCGATGACGTCCCTCGAACTCCGATCCAGCCGAGTGTTGAGGGAGAGTTTCATCAGCACGATGGCGTGGTGACGATGATGATGTTCTACCGACGCAGGGCTTCGCCTAAGCTCCGCAACGATATTATCGAGGTGTAATATGGTGGAGGGGGGCACCGCACACGGCTAAAATATCGTATATCAATTGTGTGTCTAGAGGTGCCCCCTTGCCCCCGTATATAAAGGAGCAAGGGGGAGGCCGGCTGCCCTTGGGGCGCGCCAAGGAGAGGGGGGGAGTCCTCCTCCTAGTAGGAGTAGGACTCCCCTTTCCTAGTCCAACTAGGAAGAGAGGGGGGGAAGGAAAGAGAGGGAGAGGGAGAGGGA
>NC_057805.1:224039270-224043972 GCF_018294505.1 Triticum aestivum | reverse complement strand
GGCTGCTGCCCTCTCTCTCCCCTCAGGCCCACTAAGGCCCAATACTTCCCCGGGGGGTTCCGGTAACCCCTCCGGCACTCCGGTTTTATCCGAAACTTCTCCGGAACACTTCCGGTGTCCGAATATAGTCGTCCAATATATCAATCTTTATGTCTCGACCATTTTGAGACTCCTCGTCATGTCCGTGATCACATCCGGGACTCCGAACAACCTTCGGTACATAAAAACATATAAACTCATAATATAAATGTCATCGTAACGTTAAGCGTGCGGACCCTACGGGTTCGAGAACTATGTAGACATGACCGAGACACCTCTCCGGTCAATAACCAATAGCGGAACCTGGATGCTCATATTGGTTCCTACATATTCTACGAAGATCTTTATCGGTCAGACCGCATAACAACATACGTTGTTCCCTTTGTCATCGGTATGTTACTTGCCCGAGATTCGATCGTCGGTATCTCGATACCTAGTTCAATCTCGTTACCGGCAAGTCTCTTTACTCGTTCCGTAATACATCATCCCGCAACTAACCCATTAGTCACAATGCTTACAAGGCTTATAGTGATGTGCATTACTGAGTGGGCCCAGAGATACCTCTCCGACAATCGGAGTGACAAATCCTAATCTCGAAATACGCCAACCCAACAAGTACCTTTGGAGCCACCTATAGAGCACCTTTATAATCACCCAGTTACGTTGTGATGTTTGGTAGCACACAAAGTGTTCCTCCGGTAAACGGGAGTTGCATAATCTCATAGTCATAGGAACATGTATAAGTCATGAAGAAAGCACTAGCAACATACTAAACGATCGAGTGCTAAGCTAACGGAATGGGTCAAGTCAATCACGTCATTCTCCTAATGAGGTGACCCCGTTAATCAAATGACAACTCATGTCTATGGCTAGGAAACATAACCATCTTTGATTAACGAGCTAGTCAAGTAGAGGCACACTAGTGACACACTGTTTGTCTATGTATTCACACATGTATTATGTTTCCGGTTAATACAATTCTAGCACGAATAATAAACATTTATCATTATATAAGGAAATAAATTATACTTTATTATTGCCTCTAGGGCATATTTCCTTCAAGTAGCTCTTAGGATATCTTTCCGACAGATGCATGATATGAGATTGGGGTTCGACGTCTAGTGGTCCGCCTTTCCACGGTTGGTTTTACAGTGGTCTCGTAGTGTCTTAAAGAGTCCTTGGCTATGCCTACTCGGGGATGCTTCGTATGTCATGTGCACTGCCTTGTACATGATGGTGCTGTACGATCGAGCCCGTGTGGGCCCCACCACGAAAACTTCGGACGAAATCTCTATCATATGTTTGTTCTGGCTTATTCTGCAAGCCAAATCCTTTGTTTTGTTTTGTTTTGTGGTATTCGAGTTGCTTCGAAGTCATATGTTGAATCCATACCTTTCCTAAACGGAGTTCTTATATTGCTATGCAAATACTAATCCTTCTTGATCATCGAGGTCGTCATGTTAATTCTTTCCCAACCGGCGTGCTTCTCTTCAAGTGGATCCGATCTTTTCAACATCCGCAAGATCAACTCTAAGTTTTCTCAACGGTGTTTGTTCCATCCGTCCCAAGGTGCCTTTGTTTTCCCGCCCTCCCACCCTTTTTCTTCAAGGACTCAGAATTCTTAATCAAGTTTCCATCTTATAGATGGGAAGTCTCTCCATTCTTTTCCGTCAATGTTCGTATCCAGTGATTTCCCATGAAGATACTAACGGAGCTTCAAGTTTATCATTCTTTGTTCTCTTATCCTCCTCGGTGGTTTCAATGCAAGCTTTCGGTGTCGTATCCTTTCATCGTTTCAAATGTTTTCTCATGCCGGTGCACCTCTTAATCTTCCACCTCTTGCTACTCATGTTTATCTGGAGTGCTGAAGGTATCCCAGAGGATTCATGTTTCTATTCTTAATCCTTTCTAGCTATTTCGAGGTCTTACCTTATTCAAGCCATTTAATTGAACCACCGCAATCTCTCTTTTAAATCGTTCAACGGTGTATCTTTTGAGTGGGCCCTAACCCACAGGTCTTTTCCCAGGATCTTACCTGACTCTTCTAATTTTCCCGGAGCTATTCCCAAATTCATTTCAAAGTTTGACGTAAGGATGAGTCATCATCAGTCAGATGTCTTTGTCCAAGATCTTCCAAATTCTTTCATTGTTGATTCAACTTTTCCATTCTAAATTGTTCCAAAGTGCCTCAATAATTCATGGTGGTTCTCATCATCATTCTCAACATTTGAAGACCGAAGAAGGATTCCTCCTAAATCTTGTCCATTCTCTTGAAGATTCATAGTTCTAACTTGTTGCCGTCCTCTCATAATTGTTTTGAGTCCGAGAATTCTTTTCACCCATCCGGAGCAATTCAGGAGTCTTTTCAGTTTGATTCTCTGGAACTCATCATCTCAAAATTATTCATTCTCAGCTTTCAGCTCTCGTTCTCGAATTCTTTCAGTGCATCATTCAAGTATTATCTAGTCAGCTCGGAATCTCTCGTTCACTTGTATCTAAATTCTCTCAAGTACCTTCGTTCATTTTCTAATTCTTCCTGATGTTTCTTTATCTTTTCTTCGTTCATTTTCAATTCTTACGGTGGTTCGTTCAAGATTTCTATTCCTTCGTTATCATATCAATTCATTCATTGTTTCCAAATCCTACCGGTGGTTCGATCAAGACCTTCCCAAGTTTGCGCCATATGTATCTTAATCCTTTCTACGAGAATAAGTTGTATGACAAATCCATTGCTTGTCATCAATTAATTGGTGAAGGATGAGCATAATGTAATAATTATTCTTGTTTCATCGAGTAAATTCAATTCCTTATTCCGGAGGTTCACCAAAATTCTTGATTTCATTTGTTCATCTTTCTTTCCGGAGTTCCAAGTTTTCTCGGCTATATCATTTCAAAGCTTCATCTTATCACTGCAAGGCTTCACCTGGTGTTTTCGACTTCTTTTTCTTTCTATCATCCTTTTATTATCGGAGTTCTTCATGGAGGCTCTACATGATGGTTCATCAAGGATTTAATTCCTTCTCGAAGTGTTCATCGAGATTCTTTTCAAAGGAGCTCAAGTATTCTTCATCTTGCATTCCGAAGTGCAATTCGTTCTACCTTATCATTTGAGGTGGTGTTATGTCATTCTTGACAATTTGAGTTCGCTTTTCATGATTCCCATGTTGCCAAGAATGAGATATTTTAAATCCACCAATCTCTTCGTTGGATTTATCTTGTGTCATGTTTCACCTAAAGCCTTCCCTAAGGAATGTTGCTATTGTGGTGCTCATCAATGATCCAAGTTTTCTCCTATCCTCTCGGCGAGAAGTTTTAATCTCTTCGTTGATCTCAAGCAAGCAATTGTTTTCGTTAGTGGCACAATTTCACCTCAAGTTTTGAGATATCTCAATAAGCCCACGAAGATCATATCCTTTCTTTGTTGATTTTTCAACAACTCCGTTCTTCTCCGTTCTTTTCATTGCATTCTTTCATTTCTACCGGAGGCATTCTGATATCGCTCTCTTTGACCCATCTTCTCGTTTTGTCAAGATCATCTTCTTTCCTTGCTTATCCATTTAACCGGAGTGTGGTGTCATCTCTTCAATTTCTTTTCATCTTATCAAGTTCCCTTCTTTTTTCAACCGGAGTGCTGTCAAAATTATGTCATTCTTGTTCCTTGGCTATCTCGTTATATCAGTGTGGTTTCATATTCTTTTGGTTCGTTAAGCCCTTGTTTCATGTCTTTCAACCCACAAGGTTCTCATAATGTTCCTTGTTCCCCTTTTCTAACGGAGTGTTTGTAATCTCGTTCATCTCCGTTGTATTCTTTTCTAAAAATTATTTAACCTCTCAAGGTTCGTTGGTTTCACTCGTTTGTCAAATAAGCAACTTTGTTTTACCTTTTCCTCTTCCGTTTCCCTCTGGTGCCATCCTAGATCTCGGGACGAGATCCTCTCGTAGTGGTGGAGTGTTGTAACACCCCGGATGTAACTTTCCATATTTGTAACTCCAACTCTTGCCATTTTCGGCTATGTATTATGATATTCCCTCTGTGGTCGGGTTTTGTCTTTCGTTTTGCATTTTTGTTCATGTCATGCATTTCATATCATGTCATCATGTGCATCTCATTTGCATACGTGCTCGTCTCATGTGTCCGAGCATTTTCCCCGTTGTCCGTTTTGCAATCCGACACTCCCACATGCACCGGCGCACCCCTCTTGTTTCTTTTTGTGAGCGGGTGTTAAACGTTCTCGGAATGGACCGAGGTTTGTCAAGTGGCCTTGGTATACCACCGGTAGACCACCTGTCAAGTTTCGTTCCATTTGGAGGTCGTTTGATGCTCCAACGGTTAATCGGGTAACCGCAAAGTCCTTTTGTGTGTTGCAGCAAACCCCCCTCCAAACAGTCCAATAACGCCTCTAAGTCCCTTCCATGCTCTCGGTCGTTCGATCACGATCGTGTGGACAAAAACCGTGCCTCTTTTGGACTCTCCTAGCTCCCTATGCCTATATAAACACCTTCCCCTCCGAAATCCGGGTCCAAACCCTAAAAAAAATCGCCCTCCGCCGCCACCGGACACGTCCGCCGCCGCCGGACGCTCCAATCGCCGCCGCCCGCAGCCAATCTCCGCACGCCACATGGCACGCCGCCGCGCCCGCGCCGCCCGCCCACGAGGCCCACG
>NC_057805.1:223998135-224038872 GCF_018294505.1 Triticum aestivum | reverse complement strand
CCGCGCCTCCGCCTCCCTCTCCGCCCGCCGCCATCTCCCTCCTCTCCACTCCGGTCGCCGCCTCCTCTTCTTCTCCGGCGAGCCGCCGCGTGCCCGAGCCGCGCCGAACCCTAGATCGGTCGAGGTTGACTTCTCCCCTCCCCCGAGATTCTCTAAGTCCCGTATATTTTACATTATATGCTCATGTTCATCGCATTATATTTCATCGCATACTGCGCCGTTTTGCGTGCATGATATATCGAAATGTTCGCCTCGAGATGCTTTCATTTTGTTCCCTTGTGCCATGTTCATTTGAGTCCATCTTGATGCCCAAATCTCTGGTGCAAGAGTGCTATATGCTGTTAACTGCTGTTACTTATCAGAACTTCGTGTTTTGTTAATTTTGTTGCATTTATTGTGTGCATCTTATGGGCATGAGCTCTACAGGTTTTTTGATATATGCCATGCCATCTTTATAGAGGTGTATGCCATGTATTTTTGTGATGTATGTGGTGACTATCACAAGCATGCAAACTAGGCTTCGCGATGTTTCTGTTTTCAGGGACTTGGGATTTTCACCGTCTGTTACTGCGGTTATTTTGTTGTTATGTATCTATGTGTCTACAGAGAGATCCATGCTTCGTTTGGGCATGTTCAGTAAGGATGTTTTGTAGATATAGTTTTTCTCTATCCATCCATGCCCCTGTTTGCAATTATGGAGTGCCATAGCATGTCTTAATCTTGCTCTACGTTTGCTATAAAATGTTCCTGGCAGAATGTTTACGTTATATTCAATTTTGCCAAGGTTGTTGTAGTTGATCCGTAAATTCTATGAACTTGCTCTTGCCATGGTTGGCTTTCTAAACATGCCATCTTGCTGTAGGTATGCTGTTTTGTCATGAATTGCTTATTGGTGTTGTGAATCAAGCTCACCAAGATGCCTTCATAATGCTGTTACTGCCATGCTCTGTTTTCTGCCAAGTCTGGAACCTGTTAACGAAACTTGCTATGTTTACATGGGTGCCATCATATATTCTGATACTTTTTGGCTCATGGTCAGTAAGGGACTATTGTTCAATGCATTTAGTAGATTCATGCCCTGCCTTGTTTTGCTATGTTAAGTTCCTGTAGCATGTTGATTTCTTGCACTGAACATGGCTACCTGATGCTGTTTCAGGCATGTCCAGTAATTTCACCAAGTCTGTGATCCTGTTATCTTTTGCACTTTTGCCATGCTTGTTTGAACCTGTTATGTTGTGATCTAGCCGTAGCTCAGTGTTCATCTTTGGTCAAGCATCTCCTGTAGATTACTGTCATATGCTTTGTTGCTATGTTGGGGTGCTGTAGTATAGTTACTTGATGTATTCTAAGTGCTATCATGCTGTTAATCGCAGAATCGTGTCATTCTTGTTTTGCTTGCCATTTGCAAACCGTGCATCCGTTTCCGGTGATCTTTATATCGATTTCGACCAAAATCATCTCATCTTTCCAGTGGCATACTTGGTTTGCCAAGTTACTGCATTGTTCATCCTTTTTCTTCCGGAGCACGCATACGCGTCGCATATCATATCTCGCATATCATGCATGTTTTGCATCATGTTGCTTGTGCATTTCCCGTGATTGATTGTGGTTCCATTGCTTCTGTTCTTGCTGTGGGTAGATCCGGGAGACGAGTTCGTGAACGAGGAACCTGTTGAGTACCCTTTCGAGGATCAAGATTTCGACAACTCTGAGAACCTTGCAGGCAAGATGACCATACCCTCGACATCACTTCTATCTTTGCTTTGCTAGTTGTTCGTTCTATTGCCATGCTGCGCTACCTACCACTTGCTATATCATGCCTCCCATATTGCCATGTCAAGCCTCTAACCATCCTTTCCTAGCAAACCGTTGTTTGGCTAAGTTACCGCTTTTGCTCAGCCCTTCTTATAGCGTTGCTAGTTGCATGTGAAGTTGAAGTTGGTTCCATGTTGGAACATGGATATTTTGGAATATCACAATATCTCTTATATAATTAATGCATCTATATATTTGGTAAAGGGTGGAAGCCTCGGCCTTATGCCTGGTGTTTTGTTCCACTCTTGCCGCCTTAGTTTCCGTCATACCGGTATTATGTTCCTTGAGTTTGCGTTCCTTACACGGTTGGGTGATTTATGGGACCCCCTTGACAGTTAGCCTTGAATAAAACTCTTCCAGCAAGGCCCAAACTTGGTTTTACCATTTTACACCTAAGACTTTTTCCCTTGGGTTTTCGGGAGCTCGAGGGTCATCTTTATTTTAAACCCCCGAACCAGTGCTCCTTCGAGTGCTGGCCCAAACTGGGCGATGTCCAGCGCCCCCTGCGCAACCAGGGTCTATGCCAACCCGACGTCTTGCCCATCCGGTGTGCCCTGAGAACGAGATATGTGCAGCTCCTATCGGGATTTGTCGGCACATTCGGGTGGCTTTGCTGGTCTTGTTTTACCATTGCCGAAATGTCTTGTAAACCGGGATTCCGAGACTGATCGGGTCTTCCTGGGAGAAGGTTTATCCTTCGTTGACCATGAGAGCTTATAAATGGCTAAGTTGTGACACCCCTGCAGGGTATTATCTTTCGAAAGCCGTGCCCGCGGTTATGAGGCAGATGGGAATTTGTTAATGTCCGGTTGTAGAGAACTTGACACTTGGCTAAATTGAAATACATCAACTGTGTGTGTAGCCGTGATGGTCTCTTCTCGGCGGAGTCCGGGAAGTGAACACGGTTTGAGTTATGCATGAACGTAAGTAGTTTCAGGATCACTTCTTGATCATTTCTAGCTTCGCGACTGTTGCGTTGCTTCTCTTCTCGCTCTCATTTGCGTATGTTAGCCACCATATATGCTTAGTGCTTGCTGCAGCTCCACTTCATTACACCATCCTTTCCTACAAGCTTAAATAGTCTTGATCTCGCGGGTGTGAGATTGCTGAGTCCTCGTGACTCACAGATTCTACCAAAACAGTTGTAGGTGCCGACGATGTCCGTGCAGATGGCGCAACCAAGCTCAAGCGGGAGTACGACGAGGAACGTGGTCGTTACTATGTTTCTTTTCCTGATGATCAGTAGTGGAGCCCAGTTGGGACGATCGGGGATCTAGAATTTGGGGTTATCTTATTTTTATTTGGATTTGACCGTAGTCGGTCTATGTGTGGATTTTTGGATGATGTATGAATTAATTTATGTATTGTGTGAAGTGGCGATTGTAAGCCAACTCCCGTTATCCCATTCTTGTTCATTACATGGGATTGTGTGAAGATAACCCTTCTTGCGACAATACCACAATGCGGTTATGCCTCTAAGTCGCGCCTCGACACGTGGAAGATATAGCCGCATTGTGGGTGTTACACCCCGTGCGGCCGTGCGGCTGGGCCAGGCCCAGTGCGCTGCCCCGCTATGTCTCGCCCAATGCACGCGGTTGCCGCCCAGATCCAGCCCGTTTGGTTGACGAAGTAGACGGAGTACTTGGAGAAGGACCAGAAGATTTCAAGACTCTGATGAACCAGGCAAGCATCCCTTTGACCATGTTGAACCCTTTTATATCATGAGAGCATTTTCATTGTTTCATCGAGTGCATGATGTATCTTGAATGGCAACCTTGCTGGGCTTGCCTCCGTTGCATACCCGTTGATACTTGCATTGTTCATGACTCTATCCTTGTTTAGAGTTGTGTTGATGGATTGTAGAAATATGATGTAGTAGTTGCCTACGCAAAATGTGTCAGGGTTATGCATGGAAAGAAACAAGTGTGGTTTGACATACTTGCAAACAGCCCCAGTGGGTACCACTGATGCCCCTGGGAGATGATGATGAACTAGGTCACTAATTGTTGGAGAAGTACTGTACCGAGGATTCATAAAAGTGTTGTTTATAGAGACAGATTAGATTTAAGATTTGTCGACTGTCCCAACCAAGGGCATTATTGATTACCTAGGCCGATACTAGCAGGGTTCCCGCACTACTAGTGACAGGGGTGACATGAGGTCACTCTCGGGACGGGGTCATGCCAGGTAGGGCGGCCATGACTGTTTTTACAGGGCACCGGACACACCGTTGGTACCCCGTGCTTGTGGTATGTGATGAATATGGGAGCGTGGCTCCACAAATTTTAAGATGTGAAATGTTGGGCATGGGGTCTGCTACCAATCGAGTGGACTCTATGTCAGTGTCGTCTAGGGAAAGATAGTGATCGGGTGCTTACCCCGGGTACTTGAGGTACCGCGGGTCGTGGATGACACGGAAGTTCCCCGGATCTTGTGGGTAAAGTGTGCAACCTCTGCAGAGTGTCAAACTATTCGAATAGCCGTGTCCACGGTCAAGGACAGTTGGGTGGTGCTGCTTAGACTATGTCCATATGTTTCTGGAAAACAACACGGTTTGGTAAATATGTTGATGGGATTCGTGAGGAAGTCACGATGAGCTTGAGCACGAGTTGTTCACAACTCCTTCTCGATGTTAATGTCTGTAACCTCCTGATACTTGTTGCAGACGCATTCATGTCCTTGATAAATGTTGATCATACTTGCATGAGAAAAACTAGCTTTCCGCAAAAATGCCAATTTAGCAGTAGTGCCTTGCATAATTATTCTGTTATCACCCTTGGGTTGCTTGCGAGTACATTCAAAGTACTCATTGGCTTGCCACTGGTTATTTTATTGGCCAGGCATGAAAGAACAGGATATAATGAGGAGTACCTTGGTGACGAACATGCGAGCTAGGACGCTTCCCAGTAAGAATGCATGTAGGGTTAAGGTAGATGGCACGGGTCCAAGCTATCGACGAAGATTTCCGCTGCGAAGTTATACTCAAGACTCGACCATAATGGTCATAATTTATGTAAGACGGTATGTATGGATGTAAGACTCTTGTTATTCAGCTTCTGTGTGTTCAGTGAGCATTGATCTCTGGGATCAATGTACACATGCATTCGGTGATCACGACTTAAGAGTAGGGGTCCCCACATCTACATGCGTTCAACTACGATCATGGTGACTGTCGTCTACAGAAGATAGCAATTTGTCGAGTTGCCAACTGCTCTTGGGGTTATAGGAAGGCTTGTGTTGTCGCTATCTTCGACAAGCTTGTTGCCATCCTTCAAAATTCAACTCGATGGATATTGCTCAAAAATCAGTTTCTATACACGGATGTGTACTGTGATGCAATTCAATACGAGGGTCTGGTGTTTTTTGCCACCACTCGTGGCACTGTTGTTGCGTGGAATCCTGATGCTTTCGATATGTTTATCTTCCACCGTAAATATAATTGTTTCATCCACATGCATGCGGGTTAGCTAGTTTCCCTTTACTAATTAACCTTCTTGTGTTTCCAAGGTCCTGTGAACATTCCATCACCTATACTTGGAAATTTTTATAACCAAGGGGGAGATGACGATGGTGATGATCACGAGCAAGAGGACGAGCAGGACCCATATACATAGTGGCGCCTGGTGACTTATTCTGATGGATCACCTCTTCTTGTCTGTATACAAGGCACTGTTGATGTTACTAAGGAAGCAGGTGTTGTCTCGCATGGTCACACTCTCCGGACCTATTCCAACATCCGTTGTAGGGTATTCGGGATGGATACTGTGTGCTAGCGCCAGCACCTTCTCCCTGGTTCAGTATTGATAGTCTTGGAGGAAACTCGCTCTTCCTTGGACAAAACTATCCAATGATGGTGAAAGGCGATCCAACTGCTGTTGACACAACGTTACTACCATTTATGAGAAACAACTGTATCTATACCTCGGACATTGCTATGGTTCCCTACCGTGGCTATCACAATATGCGTCCTGATATAGGCGGCTTTAGCCTAGATGATCAGTCCTACGTTGGTCTCGAGATTGACAATAGCTGGCCCTTCCCAGAGAATCACTGCTGGTTCAAAGCAAGCGTTTGCAATGCCGAGGATTGGTTGAGCTGAAGTTCATTTCATTGCTTGTTACTTGTTGTCTGATGAAAACTTTAGTATTTCTAATGTATCCTCGTTGTCGTTGTTGGTTGACGACCTGTTGTATGTAATGCTAAATGATATGCATGTGATAAACTTACTAAATTTGTGAATGGCGTTCGAGTCGCTCTCGGAGTGGGTGCTGCGACGAGGCAAAAAAATATTTTCCGAATACATAATTGTACGTGCATTGCAACAGGTTACCGGATGAGTCAACAATAGTACTACTATTTGTACTAGCTTCACATCGGGCGGGTGTTTTTACTGTAGCTGCGAATCCCATCATCCTAGGTCCTTGGATGAGTACAATCAACTGTAGAAATTGCATTCTGATGTTTGGTTCAAACTTTCAAAACTGTTGCACTATCTCTACGTCTACGTATACGTAATACAACAAGTTTTAAACTTGAGACCAGCCATCCACCCTCACAAAGAACACTTTTTAATATAGCACAGACTCCAGGAAATTTGGCCACAGTGTGAGGTGGGCCATATGTTAATGTGTTCGTTGTACGAAACCAGCACCTCGAATCCTCGATATATAGTAGGGTGGCATGGGCCAGGACAGGCATTCACGTCCAGGAGTACAGCACACGCCACCAGCACGACTTCCATCTGACACCATATATCTTGGAGTCCGTGCTACAGTTATCTCTTCAACCTCCTCGTTTCTCTAACTCAGCCATCGCGCGGCGGGCGAGGTGGGAGTTTGCCGGTAGTCGGTTTCCTCAAGTGCGGTCCCATTTGTAAGGCTAACTCCAGCGCACGGCCCCAAACGAACGTCCGTTTTACCCGGATTCTGTCTGTTTGGGTAGGGCAATGGGGTCGTGTTCGGGCCTTTGCTTGGATGCGGTGGCCGTGCGCCCAACGCACGGACGCATCCCAGCTGCATACATTTTTCTTTGCAAACACATATCTATTTTTCATCATTGATTTTTGGTACATGGAAATACATCACTAAATTTTCACTAGAAAAGCAAGACCAAAAAAACAAGAACCATAAGAATACATTTTAGAAGATATCCGACTTCCATAAATGCTCCTATAAGTTCGATTAGTGCCTTCTCGATGCATTCATTGTTGATCTGCGGAGGCTTGATCTTGCGTGCTTCTTTCTTCTTCGACTGTAAAGAAGTAGACATTGCTTCCTCGCATCTAGTCTCATGTCTAGCCTCTATTCTATCAACAAGTGCACTAGTCTCATCTCTAGCCTCTATACTGGCTAAAAGTGCACAAACATCTACTGAATTGCGCTCTATCAATATATTGATGTACTCTTCTTCCCAATACCAAAACTTGCATCCATTCTACACAATAAAATTTTAAGTTAGCACAACTAGTCAAATCCGAGAGCACAACCGAAGCTAAAGTAGCACATACCCCATCGGTTGAGCACTTGATGACACCCACCCGTGATGTTTCGGCGTTGTAGACACGCGGTGCAAGACCTTCTTTGGGCAGTCGTCGCACGTAATGAGTGGCAACGATGCACCGACGAGCTTTTGGGCCAGCACCGAGCCTGGCCGACCAACATTCATGTATTGCCGGCGGACCGCCGACGGTGTAGATGCGAGCAGCTAGAGAAGGAGTCAGTACCTGCATGCGGCCTTGCGGCCTTGCGGCCTTGCCGGGGCCTTCCGGCCCGGTGCCCGGCCAGTCCATGGCGCGGCGCGGCCTCCCACCACCGGCGAGCTCAAGCCCGACCGGATCCGCTCCAAATCCGGCCGCTGGGTGCGCAAAACTGGTAGCCGTGGTTGCTTCGCTCGGGGGTGTTGAGGGAAAGGGTGTTGGGCGAGCGCGCGTCCGAGCTGCACGCGCTGGAGTTGGCCTAAGTGAAGATGCAAGACAACACGCGTTTCCCTAGCGGCGTGGCTTACCTATGGTTCAAAGCAAGCGTTTCCAACGCCAATGATTGGTTGAGCTGAAGTTCATTTGATTGCTTGTTATTTGTTGTGTGATGAAAACTTTAGTATTTACTAGAATGTTTTGTTGGAACTAATCTATAATCCGACATGTATCCTCGTTGTTGTTGTGTGTTGATGACTTGTTGTATGTAATGAATGGTACATTTGCATATGCATGTCATAAACTCAATTTATTCGACTCACTTCTTGGAGTATGAGTACCATAGTAGTATAGCCAGCATCCGATTATATGAAGTTTCCACATCACATAGAGCCAACCTAATATTGGAGTATGCTAGCACAATAGTTAGTTCTAGTTAGATCAACTAGAGCTAGGTGTCGCACGAAGGCCGAGAAATATGGTGATAGCGTGACTGCGTGAGGTGGGCTTGTACGTAGTATGATGTAGGGATAGGGCTTGCCGTGTTTCCTACTCCTCCTTTTTGCTGACACGTGGGACATCCAGCATCCAGGGCGTGTCATGCAAGAAAATAGAGTGCTAGTTCAAGCCACGTGATGTGCATCTTGGGTTAAACCGTAAATAGAATCTTACTCTTGAGTAACTCCAAAAGCGGCCACTGCAGATCTTTATTGGATTTGTTTTTCATCACCAGCACGTCGAGGTGAAAGATGTGCATGTTCAGTGGGTCCTCTTGCGTTTTCACTAACATGTGGGACCGCATGTGAGAAAATAGATGATGGGCTCCACGCGTCTACTGGCTGGCTAAGAAGAGGGAGAGAGAGGAGGGCTGAGCACAGACTCTAGGAAATTTCTCGACAATGTGAGTAGTACTAGTGGTGTACCATACTCCTGGAGACATAATTTGTTCACTCTACGTAACCAACACCTCGATATAGTGGGGTGGCATGGGACATAACTAGCATTCACGTCTAGCAGTACGGCACACGCCACCCACACGAGTCCCTTCTGACACTAATTTTCTTGGAGTCTGTGCTACAGCCATCTTTTCTCCCTCCCGTTTTCTCAGCCATCACACTGTGGGCGGGGTGGGGGTTTGCCGATAGTCGGTTTGCTCAACTGCGGTCCCACTTGTAAGTGAAAATGCAACACAACACACAATCCCCCTTGAGCGGCGTGCCGGACCAACCATGTGGCGGTGCGACGCGAACACGACATGCTTTTCCTTTTGAACTTATAACTTGTAAAATTTGGTTCTAATCCATGGCGCGACCGATAGATATAAATAACGATTTTCCCTAGAGTAATGAGAACTTTGGTTCTGGCGCAGTTCATGCATGGAGTACATACGAAAATTATGAAGTTGATGCGAAAGGTAAGATAATTACTAGTAGTACCTTATACTACTACATGGATTTGAAGGAAAGATAAAGATACATACGGATCCATCAATAACATCCTCACACCCTAGTGCGCCGGGTCACCAACCGACGTGTGAGGAGCAGCGGCGTTGGTGGCGAGCTCAACGTGCTTCTAAACAATGCCATCCAAGGTTGCCCTGCGGTCAAAGAAGGCCAACATCCTATCGTCCTCCTCTTGCACGTAGTAGTCCTTGTGGACGATTTGCGCGTAGACGTGGGTGATTATGTCGATGGTTGTCAGCGTCCTTGGAATGGGGGTCCCCAGACTTGCCTGCCTGCGGCCCACGACGCGGCTCCACCAACGGCCTAGTGCAGCCCATCTTCAGTAGCAACCACTCAAGACCCTCGCGAGGCGGACGACACCAAGACCTCCTAGGGGGCGGCCTCACTAGGCCGGCTCCTGAGGAGCGGAGATATCTATACAAAGGGCACCTCGCGAGGTTCACGTGACGTGAGCCATGACGACCAAGGCCAGGCTTGCGCCAGCGGGCGCAGAGTACCAATTTTATCTTTGGTGCTAAAGAGGCAAGCGCAGGCGAGGAGTCCCGAGGCATCATGCAAAGGTTTCCATATCGGTGCAACGAGACCAAGACCAGCAGGACGGCAGGATGGAGGTCACCGCGGAGCCCACGGCGGTGTCACCACCAGAGCATTTGGCAGGCGAAGACCACTTTTTGTCAGGATAGCTTGTACTAGTTGTCTGCCTTCAACCTTGGCCGTTGTGGGATCCCTTCGCGCCTAACATTTGGGAAGAGGACCAAGGCCTCTATAAATAGGACTAGCCACCCCCATAGGAAGGGGATGGATCATCCGGATCTCCCTCACACACACCAGCTCACCGAGCTCAAGAACACCTCACCTCATGAGGCTATTCTTACCTTGTACTAGTTCATCCTCATCCTACAAGGCAATCCACCACACCACACTGGAGTAGGGTATTACACCACGAGAGTGGCCCAAACCAGTCTAAACCCTCGTGTCTCTTGTTCTTTGGGTTCGTGGAGCTAGGCCTAGAGATCGTTGTGCGAGCGAGCTAGGGAGAGAGAGAGATCTTCGTGCGCACCCCAGTGTTCGAACCTCAAGGGTTTGCCGGAACCCATAATCTGACATTTGGCGCGCCAGGTAGGGGTGCGCTGAAGCCTTTCTTCCGTCAATCGACCCGCCCACACCCCACGGTTCCGATGTCCAGCCACCCAAGGACCAACGCTGACCATTGGGCTGCTTGGCCCATCAGGACGGCGTCATCCGCCCAAGAAGACCTCAACTCCGCGATCCAGGCGGCCAGCACACCGCCGAACGCTGCCGGACGTGGGTGGCGCGGACCGACGCCTTCCACCCTCACACCGCGGTGCATGCGGGCCACCGCAAGATCCTGAAGCTACACAGCGGCAACAACGCCACACACCCGACGGGAACAAGCGAACATGCGAGCCGCGCTCATAGTGGCGCGGGAGCCGCTGCAGTGCCGGCTGGCGGAGAGCGGCCGCGACGCGTTGCTGGAGCGCGTCGCTGAGCTGTTGGACGCTGCATCTAGGGGTACGCCGCCTTTCTGCTCCTTACCTACATCTCAACTTGTGGCCAGATTGTACGGCGGGCCTCGTCGCGCCCGCGTGCTCCCGGGCGCACCAGGAGGGTTCATCGGCGTCAGCACGGCCGATGGTGCCGATCATCCGGCCGCGCCTGCCCTTCCCGCGAGTGGCGCGGGTATGGGCGTTGCCCCGCGCGGCCATAATGGGGCGCCACCCTACAGCCACCAGGGGCGCGCGCTAGGCCCAGCGGTGCGGGGCGCAGGGTGCCTAGGCGAGGGTTCCGGAGCGGCAACTTCGGAAGCCTATGTGCCCCGCATGGTGGATCAGGAGTACACGCCGGAGGATGGACCCTGGACGTTTCTCGAGCTGGGCTGGGAAGAAGAGATGCTGGAAGTTGAGGCCTTCCACGAGCCACCCAGGAGCCTCGCCGACCCCGCCAACGACAACAATCGCAGGGTACCACTGATATGTGAGGAGCAGGCTTACGCTAACCATGGGTCGTAGGTGGACAAGGCCATAGGGGCGGACGGCGACCCCAGGGCAGCGACCCCGCTCCAACCGGGGGTAGCGCACTGGGAGCTGTGTGGGAGGGGTCTGGAGCTAGGCCCTCCCCCGTGCCACATGGAGCAAGGCGCTCCCCGGAGGTAGGTCCTTTGCCGGGGATGCGCCGGCGAGCCCTCCCCGGCAGAGGGCCCGTGGTCGCCGAGGGCGCCGCTAGCGTCCCCTTTGCCCCTTGGCACCGTCCTGGTTTCCGGACGCCCCAACGGTGGTCAAGGGTGGTGCAGGGTGGGGCCCTCGTCTGGATCTGATGCAAGGCTCACGTCTGTGAAGGTCTCCGCCGTGACACTCTCACGTAATAATGAGTGGGGCTGTACACGCCTCGGAGGCTCCGGAGAGCCGCCCTCGGGCCTCGGGGGCTCCCGCCCACGCCCTAGTGGAAGCACCATGCTCCGCGCTGGTCGTCGACACTGTCCCCCAATTACTATGCTCACAACCAGTGAAAGCACTTAGCTCCGCGCAGGTGAGAAGACAAGAAGACTAGCTAGGTGCCAGACGCGGCCATTTGTTTTTGTTCCCCCTGTTTTCTGTAGCTCAGTTCGCCGCTTCCCTTTTTTGGATTGGACTCAGAGTTTTTCTGCCATCAAGCGTGGGGGTTTCTTCTCTTATTGCCTTGATTTTCTTGCAGTTTGGTTGCATGCTTTGTCCTGAGGCTCGCGCCTGCCGATCCACCCCCTTGCGAGCGCCTCACAGTCGGAGGCAGGCGTGGTTTGCGCATAACAGCCACGATCGACCAAACCTGGGAAGTCGCAAGCCACCGCCATGCGCACACCCTGCAATGTCTGGCGTCCGCTCCTCACGAGGCTCTCGGGGGCAAGACGGTAGGCCCCTCGGGAGGTCAAAACCTCGTGAGCCCGGAAGGAGCTCCTCTCGAGAGAAGGGTGCATCAACAACCTCGAGGGCCGCACAAGGCCTACCAGGACCAAGGTAAATCACAACAACAACTAGGTTGAGGGGTTCGCAAGTTTATAAAAACACGTTCCAACCTGGCCTAAAGGAAAATGAAAAATGTCAATTTACATGCACGAGGGGCCTCCCTCCCAAATGCTCTCACGTCCTGCGGGATCGTGCCCAAATCTCTGCCTGCAGGTGCAAGTGAAGGGACATGGGATCAGTCGGACATCTCACCCGCGAGGTCGTCTTGGTCGCTCTCGTACACGCTGCTGGCACTGTCGCTGGCGCCGTCTTCACCATCATCAACCGCGCTGCCTTCGTCTGCCATGACCACCAACGCGTCATCCTCAATGGCGAAGGCCCTGACCAGAGCATCCATGTTATCGTCCACCCAACGCGCTAGGTTGTCCCGGACGGCCCCGGGCACGGGGGCGATGGCGGCTTTGATGTCGAAGTGGGGGTCGATGTTCTGGAGATGACTGAAGACACGGGAGAATGCACGCCCGAGGAGGCCTCGGCTCTTTTCTTCAACAAGCTCGCGAGCCCTCGCGGCCTGGTCCTCCAGACGCGTCACGACATCGATGAACAAGCGGAGATGGCTGGCATAGTCTTCTGCGTGGGGATGGGGGCGTGCTCTTCATAGATGAAGCCTAACACCCGGTTGGCCCTCACCCTGAGGGACTGGAGCATGGGGGCGTGCTCGCGCTGCAACGTCTACCGACGGCACGCCTCCTCCCTGCCCTGCAGCATGAGGGATGCGGCATCACCAATCTGTTGCTGGAGTGAAAACAAATCAGCGCGAGCCTTGGCCAGCTCAATCTGGGCAGAAGTATGGGCCGCCGTAGCGATCCTCTCGCGCTGCTTCGCCTTGTCTAGCCCGGACCTGAGGGCGGAAAACCTGCCCTCAGCTTCGGCCTCCAGGAGCTTCAGCTTTAGGCTGTGATCGTTGGCGAGATCCGCGCGAGCCTTCACCACCCTACGATCGACCTTCTCCTGCATTCTGGCTTTGCGGGCGGAGACGGCATCCTTGGCCATGGCCACATAGTGCTCCCTCGTCTCCAGCCGCTCGTGCTCAAGGCCTCGCTCCAAGGCCTCTAGCGCCGGTGCCTCCTCGCGGTTCAGGATCTCCTCTTCTTCGGAGGGTACTCCCCTCATCAACGCCAAGATGGTCCGGCGCGTCTCGATCTGCTGCTCCAGGGCACCGTTCAGGGCCAGGAGCTCGCGCTCCCGCTTCTCCGCGCCCTCATGATGGAGGTCGGCCTCCTTCGCCTCCTCCAGGGCCCGAGCGCTAGCTTCGCGGGAGGTCGTGAGTTCCATTGCGGCCTTTGTCTTGTCACGATCATGCTGAAGCTGCCCAAGGTTGATGGCGACCTTCAACTGGTGCCACTCACGAGCCAGGCGGAGGTTCTCTGTCTCGAGGCCAGCGTCAACCGCCGCGAGCTCCCCTCCAAGGAGACTCAATGCGCTAATCGCCTCCTGCAAGAGCTCGTGGCGCACGACGCCAAGACTGTGCGCAAGCTCCATTGTGCGGCCATGTACATCCTCCACGCCTGAGGTCGCTGGGGGAGCTCGAGCTGGCCTGCTTACCCTCGGCAAGGAGCACGAGGTCGGCGCCTTCTCCATCGCCTCATGGGCCGCGGCAAAATTGCTAGATGACGCGGCCTCACCACCTAAAGACGAGGCCGGTGCTCGGGACGCCCAGCTGCCGGCGATGACCAACGGAGGAGTCCGCGGCACGCCGGCTGCGCCCTTGGCCGGAGCGTGAAGAAGCGACACCAAGAAGGACGGGTCAAGGCCCCAGGTGGGCGCGTCTGCCTCCGAGGGGGGCACCGGGCCCCGCAGGGCGGTCCGGCAAGCAGAGCTCAAGCCCAATGATGAGCCGAAGGCCGGCGGAGGTCATACCTCAGGAGATCTCGCCTTTCCAGCCAAGGGAAACCTTAAGATCGTTGGTCAGAAAAGGATGCAGCATCCGGGAAATCACGCGTACAAGGTACTTACTGGTCTTTGGCAATGTATTTCCTCTGCTTCAGCGGCCGGTGCGCACCTCCATTGCAGCTTGGAGACATCTTCCTCTTGCGGAGTGCCCCAAAGTTCAGGCGGAGTTGCCAAAAGCCCTGGGAGTGGCCACCGCTGCCTTTGGCAGTTGGCGAGGCTCCTAAGGGGTAGCCTCAGGAGCGCCCGCCTGCGTCGGCTCCTCGATCGCCACCTAAGGACGACCAGCCTCAACCTCAGGAGCCGCAGCCTCAGGGACCTCGACTAGCGTCGCTTCGACAGCGGCTACTTCACTGGAGCTCAGCGGTGCTCGCCCCCCTGCAACAGCTTCTGGGGCGAGTGCGGAGGTGGCGGTAGGCAGGGGGACACGAAGACAGGGCTTCTGCACGGCCCTTCAAGACCGACTGGGCGCAGCCCCCATTCGTCGAAGGGGGGCATCTAGTTCGCAAACTCCACCTTGTTCGAGCAGCAGTACAGAAGGCAGCCCTCCTCTGGCAGGTTGGCTGGCATTGGGTCGCCCATCAGGAGCTTGAGCACCGTGCGCCACGCCTCAGGGGGAAGAGCCGGTGCCTGAAGCCTCATGCGGTCCCCGTAGCCGGAGAACGCCCACATCGGCCAGGAGTGGTGCTGAAGCAGAGCAGTGCGACACCGGATGAACTCCTTCACCACCATATGCGCCATCACCCCAAGGCCCTTCAGCCTGGCTAGCCGGTGCCAGACATGGGCGAGCCGCCGGTCGGCGAGCTTCACATGCCCCCAACCAGAGCTTGGGGCAACCGGAATCTGTGGGAGCAGCAGTAGGGGGCTACACACGCCAACATCAACAAACACCCACCGCTTTCAAAAACCTCCGACGACCGGCGAGAGCTCGAAATCGATCCCCAAGCCGGCCATCGCCGCAACAGCCTGAATGGATACACACCCCAAGCGTTGGCGAGCATCTATCAGATGCAGCGAGAAGAAGTGGCGAAGCAAGGCTACGGAAGGAGCAATGCCCACCATGGCTTCGCAGACGAAGGAGAAGACATCAAGGAGGATGATGGATTGGGGATCGAGGTGCAGCGCATTGATCTGATAATGCGAGAGCACCGCGTTGAAGAAATCGGAGAAGGGAGGGATCAGGCCAGCCCAGAGGCGCGTGAAGATGGATGGGGACCTCGGTGGCCGTCCTGTCAATAGTGGCGTGGGAAGCAGGCCAAGCCACCGTCTCCCCCACTCATTGGAGTCGGCAGCGAGCGCTGGGCGTACCTTGTCCATCGATTCTTGGTTGAGCACCATCGACCGCTCGATGGCAGGCTCGAAGACTGGCAGCATGGGGGCCGAGGTACGGGACTCCTTCTTCCCCTTCTTCTTCTTCCGACTTAGCGCCATGGCGGCAGGGAGAGTTGGTGTCGGGTCGGACTAGGGGAAGGGATCTGCTGTTTACCGAAGACGAGGGAGCTGCGGAGCGCGCTGCCTGTAATGGAGGCGGAGCTGTGTAGACAACGGTGGTCGCCTACCCAGGCGGAAATCGAGGCTGCGTGGGGAAGTGGAGGGTCCCACGTCCCATCAATGGCCACGTGTCAATCAAGGCCGCAGGCTATTAGGGACCACGGCACACCGCACTTGCCCTTTGCCTTCGCCTCAAACCCAAGTCCGAGGGCGCCTTGGGTCCGGGGGCTACATTCGGCGTCCTCGGAACGGGGGTCCCCAGACTTGCCTGCCTGCGGCCCACGACGCGGCTCCACCGACGGCCTGGTACGGCCCATCTTCAGTAGCAACCACTCAAGACCTTCGCGAGGCAGAGGACACCAAGACCTCCTAGGGGGCGGCCTCACTAGGCCGGCTCCTAAGGAGCGGAGATATCTATGCAAAGGGCACCTCGCGAGGTTCACGTGACGTGAGCCATGACGACCAAGGCCAGGCGGGCGCCAGCGGGCGTAGAGTACCAGTTTCCTCTTTGGTGCTAAAGAGGCAAGCGCAGGCGAGGAGTCCCGAGGCATCAGGCAAAGGTTTCCATATCGGTGCAATGAGACCAAGACTAGCAGGACGGCAGGACGGAGGTCACCGCGGCGTCGCCACGAAAGCCTTTGGCAGGCGAAGACCACCTTTTGTCAGGATAGCTTGTACTAGTTGTCTCCCTTCAAACTTGGCCGTTGTGGGATCCCTTCCCGCCAAACATTTGGGAAGAGGACCAAGGCCTCTATAAATAGGACTAGCCGCCCCATAGGAAGGGGACGGATCATCCGGATCTCCCACACACACACCAGGTCACCGAGCTCAAGAACACCTCACCTCAAGAGGCTGTTCTTACCTTGTACTAGTTCATCCTCAGCCTACAAGGCAATCCACCACACCACACTGGAGTAGGGTATTACACCACAACTGTGGCCCGAACCAGTATAAACCCTCGTGTCTCTTGTTCTTTGGCTTCGTCGAGCTAGGCCTAGAGATCGTTGTGTGAGCGAGCTAGGGAGAGAGATATCTTCGTGCGCACACTAGTGTTCGAACCTCAAGGGTTTGCCGGAACCCGTAATCCGACAATGGTGTCTTGCTGCACCAGGCGCTGCGCGGCGAGCGCGACCTCGAGGTGGACATTCTCCGGCGCGACGGCGGGCAGTCCCAGGGCCACCAGTGCGTCGAAGAGGCTGTCACCATAGAGGCCGTTGAGGGTGGCGGACATCGCCGAGCCTAGGCGCATGGGCTGGAGGCATACGTCAAGGTCGTCCGCAAGCTTCTTGACGACGGTGAACTTGTCGAGGAAGCCGAAAAGGACCTCGTCGAACAAGGAGACAAAGTTGTCGTCTAAGCGACCTCTCGCCCTGGCGGCCTCAAGCATGACCTGGAGACGTTCCTCGGTGTCGGGCCACAGGCCGGCGTCGTGGACCATCTGGCACTGCCGGCTGATGCTCACGCTCATCGCCTCCATGGGTGTAGCTTCTAGTGAACTAATCTTGCGAGTGGATTGATCACTCTTGCCCTTGGTTAGGGTGCGTAGGTGCGTGATTTTGTAGATTGGACTGGCGGGGAGCCTTTATATGAGAAGTGCAGACTACATTGCATTCACGTGTGTGTTGGCCATCTACTCCTCGTCCCTCCCTCCATGGGACTGACCTCCGGTGCCTTAACTGCACCTGCCTTTGGCTGTATGACAGGTGGGCCAGCCACCTGTTGGGCCCACCTGTCATACACCCAAAGGCAGGTGCAATAAGTCAATAAAGCTGTGTCCCCCACCGTGCCGGTGCAGTATAGTCATCTCACCGGACCTCTAGTTGGGGAAAAATGAGAGAACTTTGATGTTTACTAGTTTATTGGTCCCCTTTGCATTTTGCGCCAAGTTTTGACCTTCGATTTAACTAATAAAATGTTAATGCATGTAACCAAAAATGTTGTGCTAAGTAGTCTCAAGTCATTGAATGCATACGCACCCCACGTCTCCTATTGGGTGATTTCTTTTTTCGTGGCAAAAAACTGGGAACGAGGTGGGTAGTTAATGCACCACGCCTAAATGTTTTGAGATTATTTGATTTTCATAAAGTGACTAATGCACCAATACAGAGGGAGTACAATAGTAGTCTTTGATTGCAATTTTAGTTGGTAGCTTACCAAGCTGAGCGCTCAGTGAGTACAATAGTAGTCCGATTGATGAGACTTCAGATTTGAGCCATGTACCGAAAGGGAGAGTGTATAATACCATCGGGAACTACGTTAAAAAATGAATAAAACAATACTCCATGTATTTATTTACAGAGGGAGTAGTATATTTTTTGTGACATGAATTACTAGATATTGCTAGTCAAATACTAAATCCAGACGGACGTGGTATGTAGTACTACTAAATCCAGATGGTGGTGCTAGTACTACTAGTAGTAGTAGTACCAATGTAGTAGTACTGTACTTCCCGTTGGTCAATTTATTACGTGCTTCTCCTTACAGTGAAGTGACAAGACCCTGCGCCAGAGATGACACCTGAGTGTAGGCGCCGTGTTCGGCATACCAAAGTCAGCCTCACCATGTGCAGTCACTATAATCATGGCTGTAAAGCTAGCCTACTTACAACTAGCCGTGTTCGACATAATTTCCCGTGCGTTGCCACGAGTATCTCTACTCTTTTCTTATATTGAGTACAAGTAAGATGCCCGCGCATTGCACGGAACACCAAGATTGGGGGTGGACGACGCCGGCAGCGGCCAAAGCACCAGATTTTTCCATGGCCTTCTAGATGTGGTGGGGAGGAGATAAGGCTGATTGTAAGAGACAAGGAGTTGTTTGTAAATAGGGAACAAGTGCGGGCATCTTTTTGCAAATCTGCAGAAGTTTGCTTTGTATGCATCAGATCTAGATCCGACGGCTATTGTTGAAAGATGGCAGGCACACCATCATCACCAACTTAGGACCTCTTTGATTCACAGGATTTTGAAAACGCAGGAATAGGACACGGCAATAGTACAAGTTTCAAACTGATATTACAAATGTTAGGAGTAATGCTGCACCTATGAAGAGGGAATTACAAGGAAGTTTACGTAAGAACGTTCGTTACTTTAGGTGGATGCAGCATTATCGTACAAACTAAAATCTAGAGCCCTGACAAGTAACTAATGGGCAAATTAATTTTCGAGTCTCTGGCAACTTTATGTTTCAAAAATAAATTCTGCTTCTGCGGAGACTTTGTCACTTAGGCTTAGACGCTTGCGTGATTAGCACGCCATTCATTGTTGCGCCAGAGAACGCCAAACCTCATTACCTTGAGCACACTTGCCTCAAGAACAAAGAACCTGGCCAATTTAATCTCAGATGTGCTACCTCGGTAGTCGATCAAATCAATTTCTGTAAGATGGAGATCAAGGCATTCGATGAGATTGTTATAGTGCAGCACATTTTTCACTTTCAGGTCTTTTTTATCTGCAAAAGAAGCGAACATATTAGAGCAGCTGGCTGTATAACATTGCCGTGTCATCAAGAGGTACCAATATCATTCGCTCATATGATAGGGTTGGCTGGCTAGTGATATTTTTTCAGTCTCTCTCTCTTTCTCTTTCCTCTCATTTATCTACGAGCACGTGAAGAGCTTGGGAATTTATTGCCTTCCACTATGTGGCCGATGCCATATTTCTAAAAAGTATGCCACATAATACGCATCAATGTCAAATCAAAAGATTTTGGCACCGCTCCAGCGATGTGAAAGAGTTGGCATCGCTATGCATACAGACCCACATGTATAAACAAACCAACTACACCAGCCTCTCACTCTCCCAAACTAGTGTTTTTATTGCCTCATCCTCTCCCTCTCCCAAGCAAGTGTTTTTCATTGCGTGAGTTAATTTGGCACCGGAGCAAAGTAGATGATCCAGATTGGGGCACCAAGTGAGCAATGGAGGGGCATCGATGCCAAATGCATCACAAGTGAATTTGGCGCATATTTTCGCCTACATAGTGGAGGGCCGTTATAGCCCACTTTTGTACTACCTCGTATTTAGTGTAAACATTGGACCATAGATTTACCAAAGAAAATGCCAATGCATGTCACCAAAACTTATACCATTTGGAATTATGTTCAAATACAAATCCAACGATATAATTTTTAGTCACATGCAGTAACATTTTGTTATTTAAATCTATGGTCAAATTTTGGTACTACAAAATAGGAAGAGTAAACTAGGACGGAGGTAGCACTTGCTCTTAGGGTAACCATAGAGTTACTAGTCTAAGTTACTTGCCACTATGACTAGCCTAGGCTACTATAGTAGTACAACAACAAAAACAATGCAGGTGATCACGTGAGAAAAAAATACTAAAAACACTTCTTTCGGTGCAGTGCGTAGATGCAGTTTTGAACATTACACTTGTCATCAGAATTTGGGAAAATTACGAAAAAAATTGAGCTACATTGTGATTACCGTTTACTAATAGGAAAGAAGTTTCACCTCAATAAGTAGCTTCTCCGTGCACGGAAAGCATGTAAGGAATCCAACAACTTGATCCTGATTGGGACCAATAAATTTTACTGCCAAGATCTTCACTTTGTGCATAGACTGGGTCAAGCTTGTGGGAATCATTTTCTGGATGAGAGTCGTAAATACATCAAGAAGAAATTTAAAAATCTGAATTTCAAGAAGACGGAGAAGAAGATGAGTGTTGTAACTAAACGATTACGGATCCAATAAAGAGTTCGGAGAATTTGGCAGACGAGTACACCAACGCTATCAATTTCGGTGCATCAATGACCCTGATCTTTGTTAGACCTTCTAGATCAGATACAAGCAATCTCTCAAGGAAAGGAGCATTCTCAATGACCATAACGTGGAACAGCTGGAGTGATCTCTTCCCAATTGATGTCTTGTTGCGGGGCCAGCAAGACACATAAATCCATTAGAGATTCATCGAGGCAATATGGAGGCTAATGAACCCATGGATCTGCTGAAGAAGAAGGTACTCGAGCGTAGTACAGGTGCAGCGCAGGTGCTCCATAGCCTTCTTCGAGATGCCAACGTCGAAGAGGTCGAGCTGCTTGAGTTCAGGGAGAAGAAGGGCGGGCGCGGCATTAATCTAGGTAAGATAGCAGGAGCTGCAGCTGGCGCGGCGCAGCGTTGGCGTGAGGTGGAGCGCAGACGGCTACAGTAAGCAACATCGTCCAGCTTCAAAGCTGAGCTCCTCGAGCTGATCTAGGGCGGGGGATAAGAACCAATCGCCGAACGTGGCTTAGACCTTGCAGTTGGTACTGAACATGCGGATGTGAAGGCGTCTGGCTGGCCCAGGGTGCGATGAAAGGATCTCAGAGACTGCAGCCATGCGTTTGCAATCCCCATCACAGAGGCAGCTATCGACAGTGAGGTTGAGGGGGACGCATCCCAGAGGGAGCGCCACCGCCGGGAGAGAAGGGTGGTCCGCATGGCAGATTTGGTGGGGAGGAGGCCGATGATGACGAGCAACATGTCATCAGGGAGGCTGCTGATGAAGTCGAGGCTCGCCGGATGCGGTTTTGGCTCGAGCTGCCTCCGCTTGTTGGCTGCCTCACCATCCATCTCAGCCAGCGGCGATGCCGGTGTACACGTGTGCTGGTGTGTATTATGTGCTGGGTGTGTGCGAGTGCGTCCTTCTGTGCATGCCGCCGCGCAGTGGTGAAGTGTGCGCGAGTGCGTCCTTCATGCGGAAGAAGTGTGCCCTCAATTTACTAGCGTGCGGGGTGCTACCCCGAGTGGTTCAACATTGTTTACTTCACCACGTGTCAGATGGGCCGCTAGTTTACTTATTTTCACCCACTGCCACATTGGACAACACACGAAGGTAGAGAACACGAGCTGACAAGGCAGCATGTGGAGTGGTTGACCGGTCAACTAAACAATATACGAAGCTATACGCTGAAACAGTGACCGTATAATCCCTCGGTATAGAGAGTTCGAGTGAGAGGGGAGGCCCGTGTGAGATAGTAGAGAGAGAGAGAGAGAGAAAGAGCTACTCCCTCTATTCGATAATGTAGTGCCTACATTTTTTTAAAGTCAAACTTTTGAAACTTTGACCAAGTTTATAAAGAAATAACTTATATCTATAATAACAAAGATAAATGATAGTATGAAGTAAGTACATGTTGTGATGAATCTAATGATCATTCCAGATGTAAATGTTTTTCTCCACATATACCTGGTCAAACTTTTTTGAGGTTTGACTTTTCAAAACATCCATCTGCTTATGGACATGAGAGAGTACCTAACTAGGGAGAGAGAGAGATAGTGTGTGTGTGTGTGTGTGAAATAGGAAGAGTGAGTGAAAAAAGTGTGTGTGCGTGTGTGAAAGAGACATGGACAACACACGATAAAAGTAGAGAAAAAGCATGTGTGTCTTATGCAAACATATCACACATGCATCTTCGACAGCGAAAGCGAGGTGAGGAGATAGTGTGTGGTTGTTTGCAACCGAGAGAGATAGTCCCCTAGCACATGGCCAAGAGAGGTCTGACAAACAAGGGGGAGAAGTCGAGAGAGACGTATGGAGAAAATGCAGACATGGGGAAGAGAGCGTGTATGTTTGTGATAAAGATATCCCCTGGAGATCGTGATGGGAGTACATCTGTGGGAGATCGAGTGACAAGGTGTGTGCGCAATAGAAGAGAGATATCGAGATAGACGTATGGATGGAAGGAGACAATACGTGTGTTCCTGACGGCTAGTGAGAGATAGTCATACTTAGGGGGGAGTGTGTGCGCCTATGATGGAGTGAGGGATTATGGTACTTAGGGGGTGCCTGTCACATGGAGAGTGAACAAGGGCGGAGAGTGTTAGATGGGTCTATGTAGCGCGAGCGAGATATGTGTATGTGTGAACCAGGAATATATAAAGTTTGAGAGAGACAGAGGAGCCCTGATACGGCTGAGTGGTGCGTTAGATAGCTGAGAGGGGGAAAGAGATATTCCATCCGCTCAATAATGCAGTGCATATAAATTTTTTAGAAGTCGAACTTTGGAATCTTTGACCAGGTTTATGCAAATTTTATTTATATCTACAATACCAAAGATACATCATACGAAACTACATCTCATGATGAATCTAATGATATATGTTTGTCGTTCTAGATGTAAATGTTTTTCTCCACGTACATGGTCAAACTTTGTGATGTTTGACTTTTCAATAAATCTATATGCTATGGACTGAAAAGAGTGCCTAAGTCGGGAGAGATCAAGTGCGTGTGAAGGAGAATGAGTGAGTGTGCAAAAAGAGTATGTGTGTGAAAGAGAAAGGGACAACAAACGATAAATTATAGAGAGTGTTTGTGTTTGTTTCTTATGCAAACATATCACACATGCATCTCCGAGATAGAAAAGCGAGGTGAGGAGATACACGAAGATAGCTAGTGCGTGATTGCTTGCAACAGAGAGAGACACCCCTATGGCACATGTCCAGTAGAGGTCTGGCCAACAAGGAACAAAGGTCGAGTGGGACGCGTGGGGAGGGAGAGAAGGTGTGTTTGTGATAACGAGATCCCTTCGAGATCGTGAGGGGACTATATGGGTGGGAGATCGAGCGACGAGGTACATGTGCGATAGAAAGATGCCCTGAGAGAAATTGAGATAGACCATGTACATGTTTGTGATGGAGACTAAGAATTAGCTAGTAATATACATATAGGAGGACTGCGTGTGCCTACAATTGACTGAGAGATCATCATACTTGGCTAGGCGTGAGATTGTGTGTGTTGGTGCGTGTGAGATGGATAGAGAACGAGGGAGAGAGATAGAGTTTTAGATGGGTCTATCGAGTGCGAGTGAGATATGCATGTGTATGTGTGACCCAGGGAGATGGAGAGTTTGAGAGAGAGAGGGAAGAGAACCGAGATGGCAGAGTGGTGCGTTAGAGAGTTACGGGCAACGAGCCAGAGAATTTGTGTGCGTACGATGAGTGCACCTAAGATATTTAGCTTGGACTAGAGAATCATACATAGTGTGCAAGAGAGACCTATACATGGAGTGTGCATGCGAACTAAAAAGACCTCCCCCACACACGAAGAGAGAGAGATAGAGAGAGAGGGAGAGGGACCAACAAGGTTTGTGTTTGGATGTGTGCGATAGAATTGGAGATTTTTGGCGAGAGAGAGAGAAGGAGTCCGGGAGAGGGGGAGGTCGCGTTTTATGCATCGAAGACTGATATAAACCATGTTTTGATATAAACTTGCATTCAAATATTTAAATTGGAGAACATGTTGTCTGCAATCCACACATGAACGGAGATATGCGTATCAAACAAGTTCATTAATTTGACTTTCAACATGTTCATGCAGTACTATAATACTGTACAACATGCTACTCGATTGAGGTGTCCAATTTTGGATTTTGTTCACTATTTTGACCTGGTGAACGAGCTATTTCATTGAATCGAGATGTTTCATTTTGGGTTTGATTCCCGTTTTTGAGTGGGTCAACTATTAATTTGTCATATAGTAAATCGTTAGCAACGATCAAGTAAAAACACATTAGTCCCGAGCATCATCTCCCCATCTAAAAAAGAAATGGCAAGATAATATTTCAAAAATTGATTCAAATTGACTTGGTAAGGTAGAAGTGGATGCTCCTTCTCCCAAAATTTGAATGAACCGCTAAACACCCTCTGCTCGGTGGAATTAGCCCGAGCAAATAAATGGGAGACGTGAAATTACCGGCCTATGTGGGACACGCATCAATTGGCCCGTTGTACATCGAGGGTAGGTTCATAACTTCATCCAAGCGCGCCTTCTCCTCAGCCGAAATGGCATGTGTCGAATAATACATAAACCATGGGCGGCAAAACACCCTCTCGTCGCCCGAAATCGCTTGCGCCGACTATTTCAAAACACACCCTCCTCGCCCGAAATCGCTCGCGCTGACTATTTCAAAACACGCCCTCCTCGCCCAAAATAGCTCGCGCCCACCATTTCAAAACACGCCCTCCTCGCCCGAAATCGCTCGCGCCCACTATTTCAAAACACGCCCTCCTCGACCGAAATTGCTCGCGCCCACTATTCAGGAGAAGCAAAGTTACTCTACTATCCCCAATCCTCAGTACACAGACCGAAGCACAGAAGCCTAAAGGCAGGGGTAGAACTATAACTCCCCCCACATTTCATACAAATGCGCCCGTAAGACATTGTTCCCCCTCCCAATTCCCCATTCACACCTCGTGGACGCCAAATCACCTTCTCCCCGGAAGCTCCCTTCTCCCCAGCCGCGCCTCAGCCCCTCCTCCATGGCGCCCCCACCACACAAAATTCACCACCGCCCTCCTCCCCAATGACGGAGATGCTATCCGTTTGCTGTCGTGCACTGGGCCGTGTGCCTCTTACTCCGTGCTGCCGGAGCTGCCTCGACAATGGCCGCGTGAACTGTACCGGAGCCGATTCACCCCTGCCGTTGTGCATGGCGCCAGAGCGGCTCCTACTTCGGATGCATCAAGGGCCCTGGCGCTGCATCCCCGTAGCCGTCGACCGTCGCGACATCTCTTCTTTCCTGCCGCCGGTAGCCACCGCAATCGCGCTAGCCTCACCGACTCGGCAGCTGGAGTAGCCTACTTCACTGGGCCGCAAGATAGGTCATACCTGATGCGGAGCATCCTACGAACATCACCATGTCAAGAGTCCGTTCGGCAAGTGACACGTGCGTCATCTACTTCACATACATAAAGGTCAATCATCTCCTTTACACGTGTTCACTTGACCCCTTCGAGGATGGTATACCACTTGACATCCCTCTTGTGTACATGCATAGGTATTGCTGGAGCTTCATTGACGACGAGGAGGAGTTCAAGTGCAAGAGAACATCTACACCATCTAAGAAGGGAGACGGAGGAGGAAGAGGGACCCCAAGACACGAAACACCGGAGGCCTCGGACCATCCAGGGTGCCCGGCTTCCTATACCCCGGGTGCCCGGACCACAGCGCCAAAGGGCGCGGCCCCTCTGTCCACCCCGGGTGCCCGCACCCCAACCACCGGGTACCCGCACACCCAGGTACCCGCACCCCGACCACCGGGTGCCCGTCCCCCCTCCCAGGCGCCACCCTGGGTGCCCGGTCTTCTACTCCCCGACGACCCAGGGTGCCCGGTCTCTTTACCCCGGGTGCCCGGACCCCTCCGGCTGTGCCTGCGTGCACTTAGGGTCAAATGACCCTTGTACCCCAATTTTCCTCTTATTTCATCCCTAGCCTATATAAACTCTTCCCCGAGCTCATTAGAGAGGAGGGCAAAGTATATGAGAGACATTAGACAGCTTTTCTTCTTGTACCAACTCCTCTAGGAGATCAAGACCTCCTAGGAGAAGATCCCTAGTGGATATCAAGCCCCCATCTTGGGAAGGATCCCCATCATAGGATCATCAAGACCTCTCTCCTCATAGGATTGGGATGAACTAGTTACCTTGTATCTTACCTTTCTTGTCCTTGAATCTTTGTGACCTCTTGTATGTTCTTGGATCTAGCATATGTGTGATTGGATCTAGTCAATTTGAGTGTTTCCCCTCTCTTGTGTTCTTCGTATTCTTGGGGATTTCCTCTCCAATTCGTGAAAGATCTCCATCTAGAGTTCCACCCTACAACATCTTGGTATCATGAGCCATGGTTTCTCACCAATTGGAGCTTCCCTTCTTGTTCTCTATCCTAATTCTGTTGTGTTCTTCCCCAATTTCGAAAATTCCCCACCAAAAATAGCCCCAATTTTTTTTGTGATTTGTTGGTTTGATGAGGTTTTGTTGGATTTGATCCATGGATTTGCCTGGTTTCAAGTGGATCTAGCCTTCCCCCCATCCATCGAAATCTTTCCCTCCACGAAATCCACCAATTTCTTCCATTTTCCCATGAATTTCTGCCCAAATCCGACACCCCCGGGCACCCGAACCTCAAACCCCGGGCACCCGGACCCCCCGTGCAACCCCGCTGACCACCCGGGTACCCGCACCCCTTACCCCCGGGCACCCGGAGCCCCGGGCCACATTTTCCGCCCAACCCCGCTGACCACCCCGGGTGCCCGCACCTCCGACCCCCGCACACCCGCACCTCCCCGAATCAGCCCACCAACAACAACCGTTTCGGCCATAACTTTCGCTCCCGGAGTACGATTTTGACGTTCTTTAGCTTGTTGAGTAGCTATTGCCATCCCCCATCCATCTAGATAGGTTCCAACACCATTTGATTCCATAAAAGTTTTACTATTTTGGCATCTTTGCCTAGGCCATCCACCATATCATCCGCAAAACCACCATCGCTTTCCGCAACCTAACCCATTTTTGATCTATATAGCATTTGTGGTTGCTTGAGTAGTGACACGAGTCTCTTAAGGTGTTTCGGCTACTTAGGGATGGTTGTTTCGTCATCAACCACCACCACCACTTCCGCATTGCTAACTCCAGGACCACCAAAGCTTTCCACTACCACCATTTGACATTTTCCTTTGAGATTTTGAGTTTGCGGTTTTTCCGTTTCCTAGGGTGTTTCGGCTAACTAGGAACGGTTCATCATAGACAACACCGCCGCTCACCTTCAGCAAGGATTCGACATCGACCACTTCACCATTTTGACAGCCTAACCGTAAGCAAGAACGGTAACCTCTATATCATCTTGGTATCGTGGTATCTCATTGTACATTCTTGCCATTACATTGTTAACCCCTTAGCCCATTTTGCGTCACTTGCCTATCGAGACTAGCCATTGAGTATTGCCGGCAACGTTACTTGTGCACATTAGTGATCATCGATCTACACCTCCCATTGCGTACATACCATATCATATTGGTATCATCTTGGTATCATAGTACCATCCCTTGTGTCACAAGATTGTTCCCGCATATACACAATAGCTATCTTGGTTTGTGCATTTCGCATAAGTGGTCGTACAAAAAAAGAGAATAAGCTTTTAAGCAAAAAGAGAGCAAAGAAGCTTGTAAGCAAGAGCCATAGCATCGCCACATTGCATACCATACTACCATATTGATCATCTTGGATCATCGTGTGCGAAACACCTGAACATCATACATATATAGCATACTTGGGATAGAAAGTTGATACATTTTGCATCTTATAGGTTGTGCACAAGTGTCATATCTGCCTTTTGAGCAATCGTGCTAGCGTCTCTCTAGAGTTGTGCAACATGAGCGTTTTCCGTGGATTCCACACTGTGTGCTCATTCCTTGGTTGCACGACCCATTTATCTATCTGTGTGTGTGTGTGTGTTTTCGTGTGCCACCCATTGCTATTGGTCTACTTGTCTCACTTGCGAATTTTTGAATCTTTTCCAACATTATTGACTCTTGCTAACATTTTGCATGAAATTTTTGTGCCACTATCCTCACCGAGCTCCACCATAAGCCTTACTTGTGTAGGTGTGAGAATTGACAAGATCCGGTACCAATTGTGCTATTTCCTGGATACATTATTGAGTGATCATTGATCCATCTTCAACATAGGAAAGGTATATTTGGTCTAGTTCTTTCCTTTCTTCCACTCACATTTGCTCGAGTCTTGTGATGGATAGGCAAGGCATTTCATCTCCGGTCTTCCACGACAACGATGACACGAACAACTACATCACCAAAACGTCCATCTTCGGACTACAACGAGCAATGCAAGGCATTGAGCGAATCGCCATCGACATTCGCCAAAATGAAGCAAGGAAAAGGGACTACATCGACGCCAAGTTGGACGAACAAATGGATCAAGTATGAGACATGGTGGCTAACTACAAGTCTTCTTCCCCTTCGTCATCTTCAAGGCATCGATGCTCAAGTAGCCAATCTTCGGAACGCCATCAAGCTCAAGCACGACAACACCGTCAAGATGAAGATGCTCGCGATGCGTACACCTACAAGTCTCAAAAAGCTCTACATCAAGCTACAACCAAACTTCATGAGCACAAGAGAAGACCGCGAGATGGGCACCAACAAGACGGAGCTACGACTACTACCACCACTTCAGCATCTTCGCTAAGTGTTATCAAGGCATCCTCGCCTTTGGACGTACGACATCTTCGCCTACTTCCCATGAGTTCGCCTACATCGACATCTTTAACAACAAGGCGACCACCTACAAGCGAGGGCCACACTTCCATCATCGGAAGCCCCTCAAGGAAGATAGCCGAGCATGGGAAATTCCCTTCGGTCATGGAGACGAGCTACGAGGTGCCACATCATATGGGCCTCCTACAAAAAGACGGCGACAAGGAAAAAGAGGAACACTCAAATTGACTTTATCCAATTACACATGTGCTAGATCCAATCACACAAAGAGAGATACAAAGGTCCAAATCCAAAACAAGAAGATACAAGAGGTAACTAGTTCATCCTAATCCTATGAGGAAAGAGGTCTTGATGATCCTATGATGGGGATCCTTCTCAAAGAGGAGGGCTTGATCTCCAAGACGAGCTTCTCCAAGAGGAGGCCTTGATCTCCAAGAGGAGCCTCTCCCAAGAGGAGGTCTAGATCTCCAAGAGGAGGAAGATGAGCAAAGCTCTCTCTTTGTCTATCCAATACTTTGCTATCCTTACAAATGAGCTAGGTGGGGGTACTTATAGTCTAGAGATGAATTTGGGGAAAGAGAGGGGTACAAGGGTCAAAACCCATAAAATGCACGCAGGCATACGGAGGGGCCCGGGCACCCGGACCGGGCCGAGGGCCGACTGGAGGGAGACCGGGCACCCGGGGGTTGATGGCCCGGGCACCCGAGGCGGCGGCCGGTGGCTGGAGAGGGGGGCCCGGGCACCCGGGGCCGGGCACCCGGGGTGCGGCGGCTGGCGGCTGGGATGAGGCCCGGGTACCCGAGGCCAAAGGGCCGGGCACCCGGGGTGGGCCGGGGGGACGCCCAGGTGGCGATGGCCGGGCACCCGGGGCTGTAAGGGTCGGGCACCCGGGGTGTCCAGGAGGTTTTCCCACCCCACGGCCTTGTGCCCGGGCACCCGGGGTCCTCTTTTCCGGGCACCCGGGGTGTCTAGAAGGTCCGTCCCTTCGCGTCCTTCTTCCCTCTCTTCCTCCATGTGGACTTGGTGATCCCTCCATGCTTTCTCGCGATCATCTCTGAAGTACCTAAGAATGCATAACGTTTCTCTTTGAGGTAGAACCCAATTCATATGTGAATTCGAACGAAACTTGAAGAGGAAAGAGTTAACCTCGGTTTCGACGGCAAGTGCGCGAGCTCTCGTCATAGGTTCTCTCCGTGCTTGCGATGGTGGTGTGATGTCCATGGTGATGGTTGAGGGATGCTCTGCATCATCTCCCCCCTTGGGATAGATCCGTCCACGGATCATGATCTTCATCACCATGGGAAAGAGATGGCATCACCGTGTAGAATTGGACGACCACCAAGAACTTATCATGTTGAAGCTCGAAATGGGCACTCTCCGATGTTGCACCGTCTTGTGATTCCTTATAAAGGAGAAAGTACAACAAACACTTGGAAAAACAAATGTGGTCAGCGTTAGTGCAAAACCAAGCATTCAAGAGGTTATTCACCAAACAAATGTCGTCATCAAGCATAACATATGGTGTGACAATGGATTGTGACATGTCATGTAAGCACATAAATTGAGCCAAATCAAGGACATCATGGAAACAAGCTTGTAAATGTGAGGTAGCGATGCAAATATGTATTTCATGAAAATAAGCATCTACCTCAAGCTCATAGCAATCATGCATAAGACTCAATGAACGGTCTATGGTAGGCATAAGAGTCATTCAAAACACCAAATGAAATGAAAAGTCTAAACGCATGAGGCAAGTGCAAGACAATCCAAGCATAATGTGCATATGGTGTGGTGAAGAATGTGAGGCACTCAACACAAATGATATAGAAATTTTGCAACATGTGCGAGGCAATCAAGTCATGTGAGCAAATAGTAGGCATAGGCATATGTGAAGTAATGACATTGTTGCAACAAAACATATGATAGGAGCAAGTAATCCAAGAATTGGATGCAACATGATAAAGCATAGAAATCAAGTCATGCAAACTAGTGGAGAGAAGATGCAACACACTAGAGGAAATCGTGGCAAGCATGTCATGTGAGCAAATAATAGATATAGGTAATGCACATGACATATCCCGAGCACGAGCACAAAGCAAGATCATAGTATCATCGTAGGAATGTGGCATAAATGGAACATGGCAATAACAAGCAATATCTCCACCAAGCTTGCAAGTACACATACAAGTAGTAGAATCAATCATCATGTGTAATGCAAAGCATGGGTCACAAATGCATGGTAAAGGCATATGAATAAGCATGTCATGCAAAGTGAACATGGCAAGATGGGCATATAATCTGTAATGGACAATAACCCATAGCCAAGTGAGGACCATGTAGAAGAAATGCGCGAAGTCTTTGCGCAAAGAGAGCGGTGGGAAAGGCAATCATGGGATCCCAAGTCATCATTGCTCTCTAGAGCTCATTTTATCAACTCATGGGATTGTGAGGTTGACAAGTATTCATGGGTACCTACACAAAAGAGACACAAACCAAAAAATTTGGGCACGTGGTAAATGTACACATCATCCATCATGATGTGTATGTGCTCATGAGAGTTAGCACAAGATAAGCATCACTCAAAGGAATTGGAAACATGGTATATGATCGTGGCATCCATCATGAAAGAATAGTTGTTATGTATAACATGATTGGGATGTGAATCTAGCATACAAGTATATGGCACATCGATAGCATTTTCATTCATGGGGTGCATATGGTGCACACAAGTATTGGGGTCAAGCAATGGATAGGATGGATCAAAATCTCCTAAAATGTATGAGGAAACTATGGGTGTCTCCTCATGAGCAATAGTGGAAACATCATATGGAGAATATGAACAACATTCAAAGCAATGCATATCCGAAGCTAGGTGGTCATGGCATGGCATATGAGATAAATGATGCAAAGGGAGCATATCAATATCATCATAAGAAAAACAAATGTCAATAACCATGGGCTTGTCATCTATGCCATAAGTGCAAATTGGATTAATTTTAATGGCATATGCATAGTCACTACAATGAGATTGCAAATATGACATATGGTTGATCTCATGCATACCATATGACAAGTCAAGCGGATTGTCAAACATGATGTGACCTAGAGAATTGTCACAAGAAATCCTATGTAACATGGCATCACAATTAATGGACTCCACATGGCAATCATTAAACTCATCATAAATGGGTAAATCATCGCATGGGAAATTCACACTAGCATGAAGCATGGTAATAGGTGGATCAACATCATGCGAGCAATCAATGTCAAGAATGTCCACTAGTGGGACTAGAGCATCACCTTCACCTATGTTACCTTGTTCATTCCACTCAAGTGGTGTAGATGAGGTGGCAAAGACCAAATGGTTGTCATCATCTTCATCTTGATGGAACCATGTGGGGGGTGCATCATATTCCACCATGGCCATCGTATTGTCCATAAGAAGGACGAAGTCGTCGCCGATCGGCGCATCATCATATATGGGACCTAGCACCAAATGAGAAGACACAATAGAGGTAGAGGTTAAGTTGTTAGAAATCGTAATGGACTCACTCTCTCTATGTGGTGGTGTCTCACTCACTCCCTCAAGGTAGGTGCGCTCAATGTCACATATGGTGGAGTCACTCAAGTGGTGGTGGTGGTGGCTCTCCTCACATGAGAATTGGGTCAACTCGTCATATATGGGGCTAGTGGTGAAGACACTTGTTGTATTTCGGGTTCCGGCAAAACCCTTGAGGTTCGAACACTAGGGTGCGCAAGAAGATCTCTCCCTACCTAATCATGCCCTCAGCCTCACCGCGATCTCAAAGCTTAGCTCGACGAACTCGCAACACAAAAGACACAAGATTTATACTGGTTCGGGCCACCGTTGTGGTGTAATACCCTACTCCAGTGTAGTGTGGTGGATTGCCTCTTGGGCTCAGGATGAACAGTACAAGGGAAGAACAGCCTCCTGAGGAGAGGTGTTCCTGTGCTTGGTGATTGTGAGGATGGGTGGATCTTGTCCGAGATTAGTTGGCTCCTATGGTGGTGGCTAGTCCTATTTATAGAGGTCCTGGTCCTCTCCCCAAATATTGAGCGGGAAGGGATCCAACAACGGCCAAATTCGAAGGGAGACAACTAGTACAAGTTATCCTGACTAAAGGTGGTCTTCGCCTGCCAAACGCTCTGGTGGTTACGCCGCCTCAGGCTCCATGGTAACCTCCTTCTTGCCGTCCTGCTGGTCTTGGTCTCGTTGCACCGACATGGAAACCTTTGCCTGATGCCTCGGGACACCTTGCCTGCCCTTGCCCCTTTAGCACCAAAGAGGAAATGAGGACACTGCGCGCGCTCTCGCCCGCCTGGCGCCCGCCTGGCTCCAGTCGTCATGGCTTAGGTCACAGGAACCTCGTGAGGTGTCCCTTGCCTTGATCTCTCCGCCCCTCACGAACTAGCCAGGTGGGGCCGCTCCCGAGGAGGTCTTGTGTCATCCCCCTCGCGAGGGTCTTGAGTGTTTGCTGGTGAAGATGGGTCGTACAGGGCCGCTCGTGCAGCCACGCCGTGGGCCGCAGGCAGGCAAGTCTGGGGACCCCCGTTCCCAGGACGTCGACAGCAGCCCCTGGGCCCAAGGCGCGCTTGGACTTGGCTTCGAGGCAAAGCCAAAGGGCAAGTGCGGAGCGCCGCGGGCCCCAACAGCCTGCGGCCTTGGTCAACGCGTGGCGATTGATTGGACGTGGGCGTCTCCGCTTCCCCAGGCTGCCTCGGCAACTGCCCGACTTGACGAGTCCCTGCTGCATGCAAGGAAAAATCAGCATTGCATGTGATCGTGGGGATCGCCGGTTGGCCTTCTCCTGCTATAAATGAGGGGGGCGGAGCCCCCGTTGCTCATCTCTTCCTGCTCCATTTGCTTCTTTTTCCTTGCTTCATTGCCGGTAGCGACCCCCATGGTGCCTACGAAGAGGTTCTCGGCCGCGGAGAAGGGGAAGGCCCGCCAAGAGGGGCCCGGCTCTCCGCTGCCCAAGCGTGGGCGCGGCCGTCCCCGTAAGCACGCCGCGACCCCCACCGCGGCCCTCGCAGCCATGGCGGCGCCTCTTCTCATGGTGGGACTCGCCCAGGTCGTGGCAGCCCCGCTGATGAAGGGAGGCGCGCCATGGTCGCACGCCACCCCTCCCCCCGGCCGTGCTTCCACTCAGCGGAGGTGCTGCCGGAGTTTGCCGTGTGGTCGGAGAATCCGGCCGGCACCTGGCTTCAGCTCCCGTGCTCCTTCGCATGCGAGCTGCCGGCCACAGGTCCAGGCGGACGGCTGCTGCAGCAAAGCTTCGTGGGTCACGGTCGAGGTCTCCGTTGCTGGCAATGTGGCTCTGGCCCGCGGCTGGCAGACGTTTGCCCGCGCGAGCGGCCTGGGCAAGCGGTGCACCCTGCACTTCAAGTATGATGGCAACGCGACCCTCTACGTGAGGGTGTTCGGAGAAGACGGCCGCCGCGTCGGGTGCTGCCCCGAGGACAACGACGGCGACGATGTGCTTAGGCTTGGTGACGGCCGAGATGAGGGTGAGGATGATCTCGCGCCCAGCTACGGCGATTCTCCTTCCGGCGACAGCTCCAGCGGCGGCGGCTACGACCAGCCGCCGTGCTCGCTTCGAAGGTGGCAGCGGGTCGTCTCGCCGCCGCGCCCCAGTGAAGCGCGAGGAAGGGTCCGACTGAGCTCAGGAGAGCGCCATGGGTCCATCCTCACGAGCTGCTGCAGGGGCATGCGCCGCTTTTGTTTTGTTCGTCCTTTCCTTCCTACATTAAGAGAGAGACGAGTATGGGGCCCCGCAGGGGCGTGCAACAAACTATGATTTCCAAGTTGTTATGCTATGTTTATCGTTCCTATGTTGTGTCGTAGTATCAATGTTTTACATAGGCACGTAGAAATAACTTAGCTTGGCGCACTTGAAGTAGCTTCTGCCTCACGAGCCGCGCATTTCTCAGTACCTGGCAAGGTCTCCTCGGCTTGGGAGGTGTCTAGGAACTGCAATAATTCGTTAAAAAAACTTTTGTTCTTCCGGGCCCTGGTCGCAAGTGCCGCCAGCTACAATCCCGCGCTCCGCATCGCGGTACCCGAGGGGCACGGATTTGAGAGAAGTGCGCCAGCTTACAAGCTCGAACAAGGGTGCCTTGCGAAAATAGGAGAAACCCTCACGTGGGCACCTGTCCAGCCCCCTCGCGAGGCGTGCGAGAGAGAGTACAGGTCGAAACAAGAAACTGAAGGGAGAAACGGAAGCAAAAGGCGATGGAACCAAACCGGCAAGGAACACCAGAAAGCAAATTTCATGAAGGAGAGGCAAGCCAACTACGAAAAGCAAATGAAAAGCCGCATCCGGCACCTAGTCTAGTCTTCTTGTCTTGTCACCGGCGCAGAGCTAAGTGCTGCCACTAGGACATGGGAGGGAGCCCCCGAGGCCCGAGGGCGACACTCCTAAGACTCCGGGGCATGTACAGCCCCCCTCATTATTACGTGAGAGTGTCACGAGCGGAGACCTTCACAGGCACTGGGCCATCTTCAATGGTGCTAGGCCTTTCTTCATGGGTAGAACTTCTGGAGGTGCTGGATGCTGCGACGGTGA
The DNA here is from genome assembly GCF_018294505.1 of Triticum aestivum. Lineage (NCBI taxonomy): Eukaryota > Viridiplantae > Streptophyta > Magnoliopsida > Poales > Poaceae > Triticum > Triticum aestivum. The sequence goes on along the minus strand of NC_057805.1, from coordinate 224,003,686 downwards.
TACCGCCGCAGCGTCTGCTGATATCTTGTCGCCCGGAGCATGGCTTCACGGCGGCGTTCCTCCCCCAACACAAGGTCTATCCCCCGCATGGCGTCCTGCTGCATCTCATCAAACGCCAGGACCCGCGCGGAGCGATGCTTGACCTCGTGAGGGAGAACCGCTTTTGCTCCATAGAAAAGGAAGAATGGGGTCTCGCCTGCTGGCTTTGTGGCGGTGGTGCGGATGGCCCACAGCACGGACTGAAGCTCGTCGTGCCAGCCCCTGCCGCAGGCCTCGAGCTTCTTCTTGAAGGTCCTGGTCTTGAGGCCTCTCAGGACCTCTGCGTTGGCGCGTTCGGCCTGACCATTGCTCCTGCGGTGTGCCACCGAGGCGTAGCAGATCTGCGTTCCAAGGTTAGTACAATATGTCTTGAAGAGATTGCTAGTAAACTGCGAGCCGTTGTCGGTGATGATGTGGTTGGGGGCCACGAACCGGCTCCCGAGACCCTTGATGAACTTGACCGCGGATCCAGCCAGGATGGTGCGGACGGCTTCCACCTCCGCCCACTTGGTGAACTTGTCGATGGCGACGTAGAGGTAGCGGTAGCCCCCAGGTGCTCGAGGGAACGGGCCCAAGATATCCAGCCCCCAGACTGCGAATGGCCACGAGAATGGGATGGTCCGGAGGCCCTGAGCTAGCTGATGGATCTGCTAGGTGTGGAATTGACAGGCTTCACAGGACTTCACCAGCTCAGTCGCGTCGTTGAGCTCCGTAGGCCAGTAGAACCCGCTGTGGAACGCCTTGCCGACGAGGGTTCGTGACGATGAGTGATGCCCGCAGTCTCCGCCATGTATGTCAGCTAGCAGCTCTTTCCCCTGCTCCCTGGAGATACAACACAGGGAAACATCATTCGGCCGCTTCCTGTATAACTCACCGTCCTAGATGCAGTACGCCTTGGCCTGCCGTGCCACGCGCTCCGCATCCACCTCCTTCTCCGACAGTGCCCCTTGCGTCAGGTACTCCTTGAACTCCTTGGTCCAGCACCCCTCCTAAGGCTCGAGTGCCAAGAGTAGGCCGCTCCCGATGTCGGGCCGCAGGCCGGGTCTCCCGAGGCAGGTGGTTGGGGGAGCTCCTCCCGAGGTAACGCCGTCCTTGAAAGTGGTGGCGTTGCCGATGGCTTGAACAGCCGCTCCTCGAAGACGCCAGGCTCCTGGGGTAGCCGCTTGGATGCTCTCTTGGCGATGTCATTGGCTTCCTTGTTGGTGCCGCGGGGCACGTGCTGCAAGTCCAGGCCCAGGAAATGCTTTTCCATTTTGCATACCTCCGCGCGGTATGCCTCCATGTGCTCGTCCCTCGTCTCGTATACCTTGTTAGAGCAGTTGACGAGAAGCTGTGAGTCGCCCTTGATGGTGAGGCGTTTCACCCCCAGGGCCACCGCAGCCTTGAGTCCGGCTATGAAGCCTTCGTACTCTCCTATGTTGTTGGAGACCTTCTCGCCCTGCTAGAAGCAGCGCTGCACGGCGTAGTAGAGCTTGTCCTGAGTGGGCGAGATGAGTACCGCTCCAGCTCCCGCGCCATGGCGCGCAAATGCGCCATCGAAGTACATCACCCAGCCGTCCGAGGCTTCACTCCCCGGCGAGAGGGACCGATCCTCTCCTGATTCAAGCTCCGGGCCGTCCGTCCATTCCACCACGAAGTCAGCGAGCGCAGCTCCCTTGATGACCCTAGTTGTGCTGAACTCCAGCTGGAACGCTTGCAACTCGATATTCCACTCGGCGACTCGTCCAGTAGCGTTAGGGCTCCTGAGCACCCTCTCCAGCTGATAGGCCGAGACTACCTTGATTGGGTGACCTTGGAAGTAGTGCCGTAGCTTACGCGAGGCCACCAAAAGTGCAAGCAAGAGCTTCTGAGGCATGGGGTACCGTGCCCTTGCATCCCGCAGTACCGTGCTGACGAAATATACTGGATGTTCGACGAGGGCGGGCGCGTCAATGGGAGTCGCGTCGGTCAGAGGTTGGGGCGCCCCCTGAGGCGCCTGGACCTCCAGAGCCTGGTCGCCCGTTGGGGCCTCGGTAGGCCTGAGGTCACTGAGGGACGCCTGGACTAAGGGGTCCTCGGGCGTCCGGCCTATTATTCATTGGGCCGGACTGATGGGCTGTGAAGATACGAAGGCCGAAGACTATACCCGTGTCCGGATTGGACTTTCCTTGGCGTGGAAAGCAAGCTAGGCGACCAGCTGTGAAGATTCCTTCTGATGTAACCGACCCCATGTAACCCTAGATCTCTCCGGTGTCTATATAAACCGGAGAGCATAGTCCGGATAGGGGACATAAATTACCATATTCACATAGGCTAGACTTGTAGGGTTTAGCCATTACGATCTCATGGTAGATCAACTCTTGTAACACTCATATTCATCAAGATCAATCAAGCAGGAAATAGGGTATTACCTCCATAGAGAGGGCCCGAACCTGGGTAAACATCGTGTCCCTCGTCTCCTGTTACCATCAATCCTAGACGCACAGTTCGGGACCCCCTACCCGAGATCCGCCGGTTTTGACACCGACATTGGTGCTTTCATTGAGAGTTCCCCTATGCCGTCGACAAAAGGTTTGATGGCCCCTTCAATCGTCGATGATGACGTTGTCCAGGGAGAAACCTTTCTCCCCGGACAGATATTCGTGTTCGGCGGCTTCGTATTGCGGGCCAACTCGCTTGGCCATCTGGAGCAGATCGACAGCTACGCCCCTGGCCATCAGGTCAGATTCGGAAGCTTGAACTACATTGCGGACATCCATGGAGACTTGATCTTCGATGGATTCGAGACCGCTGCAATCGCTCCCCGCTTCCCTGATGGACATGGCTTAAACCTGTTATCGGGCCGCATCCAGGAGATAGCTCTTGCTGCAACTCTGGCCTTAGATTCGGAGCAAATCAAGTCGTCCCAGGATGGGAAGCTCAACCCCATCACGGGGGCTACCGATTCCGCGGCATTGGAGCCGCACACAGATCCTACTGCGTATGATATCCGCATCAGCGGAACCCCGGACTCGTCCCCAGCGACAGGTTCCAAACCCTGCGAGTCCGCAGATACCGAACTCGATCGGTTATCGATCTTCAATTTCAGCGCCACAGACGTCTTCCAACACTCGCCCATGGGCGATGTACTAAGCTCACTAAACAACCTATCTCTGGCAGGAGAATCTCCACCGAACTATGTTCGGTTCGAACTTACAGCTGATGATGGAGAATTCTGCTTCCCACCCGCCACCCACTTCATAGCCACTGTCGAAGATGCAACCAACACGCTTGACCTCGGCCGGGGGGACATCGACGGTATGGACGACGCTGAGGGGCAAGGCCAGAACTCACTACCCGCTAGATGCGGGTGGCCTCTTCATGGTACGACGTGTGTATGATAGACACACCCAACGACGCTTTCGACGATGACAAGGAGGACCCAGTTGAGGATAAATCTCCTGGTACACAGTCCGAACACCGGCGTGCCCTGCGCCGCTCTAAGTCACGACGCTCAAGAGAAAATAATACCAGCACCGGAGAAGATAACACTCCGGACGATGAAGACCCTGTTGAGGTTGGATCCGAACAGGAGGAACAGGAAGGCGGGCAAGACAGCCCTGATGAACAGGCAACATATGGAGACTCAGACGATAGAAATTATCTTCCACTCTTCGAGGAAGAGGAGATCCTCAACAACGAGGATTTTATCGTGCCTAAGGAACCTCTCGAGCACGAGCGCGTTAAACGCCAGCTCATAGCCACTACAAGGAGCTTAAGAAAGAAGCAGTTGCAGCTTCAAGCGAGCCAAGATTTGCTCAATGATAGATGGACTGAGGTCTTGGCCACCGAAGAATATGGCCTTATCGGCCCAGGCAAGAGCCACCCCAAGAGCAGGTGGCCCTCTCAATACGATGGCAGGGCGTTGGAGCCCACACCACCATCGAATAAGGCTGTAGGCCGACCACAGTTCAGTCCGGATAAAGCAGCAGCCCAAGCAGAGCACCATACCAACCCATCCGGCTGTCAAAACAAGAACAAAACAGCTCGGGGGAACACTCGCGACATCCAACAGAACCTGGAGGGTAGAACAGGACACACGAAGTCAATACACAGATCGCGGGGACATGCCCCGACCGGCGATGATGGTCACCTATTCGGACACAACAGAGCCGACCACGCCCGGTCTGAACTACGTAAACGGAGTCCGCCGGAGGTGCTTCATAGTGTGGCTCAACATAGAGGAGCCGCACACCCTCTCTGCTTCACTGACGAGGTAATGGAGCATGAATTTCCAGACGGGTTTAAACCCATTAACATTGAATCATACGATGGAACAACAGATCTCGCGGTATGGATTGAGGATTACCTCCTCCATATCCACATGGCTCGCGGAGACGACCTTCATGCCATTAAATACATACCTCTCAAGCTTAAAGGGCCAGCTCGGTACTAGCTAAACAGTTTGCCAGAAAATTCTATTGGCAGTTGGGAAGATTTGGAAGACGCCTTTCGAGACAACTTCCAAGGAACATATATACGGCCACTAGACGCCGATGACTTAAGTCATATTGTCTAGAAGCCCGGCGAGTCAGCCAGGGAGCTCTGGACTAGGTTCTTAGTCAAAAAGAACCAAATTGTCGACTGTCCGGATGCAGAAGCCCTCGCAGCCTTCAAACATGGCGTCCCGGATGAATGGCTAGCGCGTCACCTCGGCCAGGAAGGACCCAAATCCATGACAACACTTACCGCTCTAATGACCCGCTTTTGTGCGGGAGAAGACAACTGGCTTGCTCATAAAAGCAACAACGCCAGCGACACGGGCACTTCCGAAATTCGAGACGCCAACGGTAAGTGTAACACCCCGGATGTAACTTTCCATATTTGTAACTCCAATTCTTGCCATTTTCGGCTATGTGTTATGATATTCCCTCCGTGGTCGGGTTTTTTTTTCGTTTTGCATTTTGTTCATGTCATGCATTTCATATCATGTCATCATGTGCATTGCATTTGCATACGTGTTCGTCTCATGCATCCAAGCATTTTCCCCGTTGTCCGTTTTGCAATCCGGCGCTCATATCTCCTCCGGTGCACCCCTCTTGTTTTCTTTCGTGAGCGGGTGTCAAACATTCTCGGAATGGACCGAGGCTTGTCAAGTGGCCTTGGTATACTACCGGTAGACCACCGGTCAAGTTTCGTTCCATTTGGAGGTCGTTTGGTACTCCAACGGTTAACCGGGCATCCGCAAAGTCCATTTGTGTGTTGCAGCAAAACCCCTCTCTAAAACAGCCCAAAACCCACCAAACTCTCTTCCATGCTGTATGTCGTTCGATCACGATCGTGTGGGCGAAAACCGCGCCTTATTTGGAGCCTCCTAGCTCCCTCTACCTATTTATATGTGAGTTCCCCCGAAAACATCCGCAGACGAAACCCTAAAAAAATCTCCTCCGCGCCGCCGGACGCGTCTTCCTCAGCGCTGGACACGTCCGCCACCGCCTCCTCGACCAACCGCGCGCGGCCACGTCACCCGACCCGCCAGTGCCCGCCCGCGCCG
>NC_057805.1:223975233-223997814 GCF_018294505.1 Triticum aestivum | reverse complement strand
CGCCGCCGCCCGACCTCGCCGCCGCCGCCCGACGCCTCCTCCGCCGCCGCGCCTCGGCCACTCCGGCCGTCCCCTCGCCGTGCTCCCGTCTCTCCTCGTCGGCTGCCGTCTCCTCCTCTCCCGTCGCCGGCGACGAACTCCCCGATCCAGATCCAAAACTACTGTGGTTGACTTTTCTCCTCGCCACCGTTTTTCACCAAGTCCTTATGATTTCACAGCATGTGCACCTGTTCATCATGGCATAACTTTCTGTACATAGCTCCGTTTTATGCGTGTAATATGTCAAATTGTTTGTCTCGTGATGATCTACATTTTGTTCAGTTGCACCATGTTCATTAGAGGACATCTTGATGCCCAAATCTCTGGTGCAAGAGTGCCACTTGCTGTTATCTGCTGGTTCTTATCAGAACTTGGAGATTTGTCATTTTTGTGTCATTTAATCTGTGCATCTTATGGGCATGAGATCTACATGTGTTTTGTTGTATGCCATGCTATATTTCAAGTGGTGTATGCCATGTATTTTTGTGATCTCTGTGGTTACTAGCACAAGCATGCAAACTAGGCCCCGTAATGTTTCTGATTTCTGGGACTTGTTTTCTCCAAGTCCTTGTCTGCTGTTATTTTGTTGCCATGTAAACTTGATGCTACAGAGAGATCCATGCATATTTTGGAGGTGTTCAGTAAGGATGTTTTGTAGATATTGTTGTAATAGATCCATTCCTGCCCTTGTTTGCAATTATGGAGTACAATAGCATGACTCAATCTTGGTCTACTTTTGCTATAAAATATTTCTGGCAGATTCTTAACATGATATGCAATTTTGCCAAGCTTATTGTAGTTGCTCCATACATGATATACTTTTGTTCTTGCCATGGATAGCTTCATAAACATGCCATCTTGCTGTAGGTATGCTTGTTTTGTCATGCATTGCCTTGTGGTGAGTGCATCAAGCTCACCAAGATGCCTTCATATACTTGTTTCTGCCATGCTCTGTTTTCTGCAGTCTGAAACCTGTTAACGAAACTTGCTACGTTTACATGCTTGCCATCATATCTTCTGGCCCTTTTTGGCTATGTTGGGGTGCTGTAGCATTGTTACTTGTTGCATTCTAAGTGCTATCATGTTGTTAATCGCAGAGTCGTGTCATTCTTGTTTTGCTTGCCATTTGCAAACCGTGCATCCGTTTCCACTGATGTTTATATCGATTTCGACCGAAATCATCTCATCTTTCCAGTGGCATGCTTGGTTTGCCAAGTTACTACCTTGTTCATCATTTTCCTTCCAGAGCACGCATATGCATCGCATATCATATCTCGCATATCATACATGTTTTGCATCATGTTGCTTGTGCATTTCTCGTGATTGATTGTGGTTCCGTTGCTTATGTTCTTGTCTTGGGTAGAGCCGGGAGAAGAGTTCGTGAATGAGGAACCTGTTGAGTACGCTTACGAGGATCAAGCTTTCGACAACTCTGAGAACCTTGCAGGCAAGATGACCACCCCTCGAAATCACTTCTATCTTTGCTTTGCTAGTTGTTCGCTCTATTGCCATGCTGCGCTACCTATCACTTGCTATATCATGCCTCCCATTTTGCCATGTCAGCCCCTAACCATCCTTTCCTAGCAAACCATTGTTTGGCTATGTTACCGCTTTTGCTCAGCCCTTCTTATAGCGTTGCTAGTTGCAGGTGAAGTTGAAGTTTGTTCCATGTTGGAACATGGATATGTTGGGATATCACAATATCTCTTATTTAATTAATGCATCTATATATATTTGGTAAAGGGTGGAAGGCTTGGCCTTATGCCTGGTGTTTTGTTCCACTCTTGCCGCCCTAGTTTCTGTCATACCGGTTTTATGTTCCTTGAGTTTGCATTCCTTACGCGGTTGGGTGATTTACGGGACCCCCTTGACAGTTCGCCTTGAATAAAACTCCTCCAGCAAGGCCCAACCTTGGTTTTACCATTTGCTACATAAGCCTTTCCCCCGGGTTTTCGCGAGCCCGAGGGTCATCTTATTTTAACCCCCCCGGGCCAGTGCTCCTTCGAGTGTTGGTCCGAACTGAGTAGACTGCAGGGCCCCCTCTTGGAAACTCAAGGTCTGGTTTTACTCGCAGGATGTCTCATCCGGTGTGCCCTGAGAACGAGATATGTGCAGCTCCTATCGGGATTTGTCGGCGCATCGGGCGGCTTTGCTGGTCTTGTTTTACCATTGTCGAAATGTCTTGTAAACCGGGATTCCGAGACTGATCGGGTCTTTCCGGGAGGAGGTTTATCCTTCGTTGATCGTGAGAGCTTATGATGGGCTAAGTTGGGACACCCCTGCAGGGTATTATCTTTCGAAAGCCGTGCCCGCGCTTATGAGGCAGATGGGAATTTGTTAATGTCCGGTTGTAGAGAACTTGTCACTTGACCCAGACTAAAATACATCAATTGTGTGTGTAGCCATGATGGTCTCTTCTCGACGGAGTCCGGGAAGTGAACACGGTTTGAGTTATGAATGACGTAAGTAGGAGTTCAGGATCACTTCTTGGTCATTGCTAGATGACGACCGTTCTGTTGCTTCTCTTCTCGCTCTCTGTTGCGTATGTAAGCCACCATATATGCTTATTGCCGCTGCAGCTCCACCTCATTACACCAGCTTTTCGTATAAGCTTAAATAGTCTTGATCTCGCGGGTGTGAGATTGCTGAGTCCTCGTGACTCACAGATTCTACCAAAACAGTTGCAGGTGCCGACGATGCCAGTGCAGATGATGGGATCGATCTCAAGTGGGAGTTCGATGAGGAACGTGGTCGTTACTATGTGTCTTTTCCTGATGATCAGTAGTGGAGCCCAGTTGGGACGATCGAGGATCTAGCATTTGGGGTTATCTTATTTTCATTTGGATCTTGACCGTAGCCGGTCTATGTGTGTATTTTGGATGATGTATGAATTATATTTATGTATTGTGTGAAGTGGCGATTGTAAGCCAACTCTTTATCCCACTCTTGTTCATTACATGGGATTGTGTGAAGATGACCCTTCTTGCGACAAAACCACAATGCGGTTATGCCTCTAAGTCATGCCTCGACACGTGGGAGATATAGCCGCATCATTGGTATATCGGTTACAAGTTGGTATCAGAGCCATCCCCGACTTAGGAGCCCCCTGATTGATCGAATCGCTGGCGTTGTCGAGTCTAGAACAAAAATGTTTTGAGTCTTAGGATTATATATATCGGAGAGTAGGATTATTTTTACTCCTCAGTCCCTTCGTCGCTCTGGTGAGGTCTCCTGAAGTAGAAGTTTTGACTCTTCTCTCCTCAAATTTCACTAAAAAAATTTAGGATCACGCGGGTATCTTGGAATCGTTCTGATGGTTTTGTGACGAGAACATTGTTCTTGGTGCCTCCTGACATTTAGGGGTTGTGGCAGTGTCCCGGGGAGTTGAGCTCCGAGGTGTTGTCGTCACAATTTTATCGTTGCAGTTCTGGAATACCTGAGTTTTGCCGACATCGAAATCTCTGTTATGCAGTTGTTGGTGAGATCACCTCGACGCCACCCAGTACTTGGGCGGGAGTTCGGGAGTATTGCCATAACTCGTATAACGGATGTTTTTCGAAGGTTGAGGTAAACGATTTCCGAAGGTTTCTTGGTTATGTGTTGACGGATGGATACAGCTGGATCCAGGGATTGCTAGTTTGGGTGATATATTTTGTGTCCCCTGTATCCCCAACACCAGATTGCATAACCAGAAAGTTCCGGGAGTTTATAAGTGGGAATTCAAGTAGCCTTAGGATATCTTTCCGACAGACGCATGATATGAGATTGGGGTTCGACGTCTAGTGGTCCGCCTGTACACGGTTGGTTTTACAGTGGTCTCGTAGTGTCTTAAAGAGTCCTTGGCTATGCCGACTCGGGGACGCCTCGTATGCATGTGCACAGCCTTGTACATGATGGTGTTGTACGATCGAGCCCGTGTGGGCCCCACCACGAAAACTTCCGACGAAACCTCTATCATATGTTTGTTCCGGCTTATTCTGCAAGCCAATACTTTGTTTTTGTTTTCAGTTGTGGTATTCGAGTTGCTTCGTAGTCATATGTTGATTCCATATCTTTTTCAAGTGGCTTCTCAACTTGTGGAAGTGTGATGATTTACTATGGAATTCATTCGTTCATCTTCGTTCGAATGTTTATTGTGAAGACTATATGTTGCAACTTCTATCCGTTGATTCTACTTATCTATTTGTCTATCAAGATGCTAACGGATGTCACCCTCTTCAGGATGGCTCCGCCAACGCGTCAGAATCCGGATCGCAATGAAGGGAGTCAAGCGAACCCTCCGTCACCACCTCCGCCTCCGGAGGCATGGCAAGCTATCATGACAGCCACCAACGCCAATGCTCAGATGATTCTGCAACTCTTGCAAGAACGCACCCAAGGGCAAGGCAATCAAGGAAATCAAGGTCAAGGCAACAATCAGCCTCACTTCACTACACTCAACCAGTTTCTCGCAAATCAGCCCAAGTCTTTCAGCTACTGTGCCGAGGCCACGGATGCCGATGATTGGCTCGTGGACATCAACAAGCATTTTGAATGTAGCAATGTCAGGCCTGAGGACTATGTCAAGTTCGCTTCTTTTCAGCTCAAGGACCAAGCTGCTGATTGGTTTCACCAATACAAAGATTCCAGAGGAGGTCGTGTGATCACTTGGACTGACTTCTATCGGGACTTCAAAGCACACCACATTCCACAAAGTGTTGTTGAGAGCAAGCGTGAGGAGTTCCGCAATCTCAAGCAAGGCAACATGTCTGTGTATCAATTCAACATTCAGTTTCAGAAACTTGCTCGCTTCGCTAAACAAGACGTTCCTGATGAAAAGAGCATGATCTATCACTTCAGAGGTGGCCTTAGAGAGGATATGCAGTTAGCTCTCGTTCTTGTTGAGCCTACTCAGTTTGGTCAATTCTACAATATGGCACTAAAGCAAGAGGCTGCTCAGCTCAAGTGTGAGGCTTCGAAGAAGAGAGTCAGAGACGCAGTTCAGTCTTCTTCTTCCTCACTAGTGGCTGCTAAGCAACAGAAGTTCTGGTTGCCTCCTCCTCCTCCGTTTTGTCAACCTTACCAGCAGAAGAACAAAGGTGGCCATGGTTCTTCCAACTCTGGCTATCAGAACAAGTCTCAGAATCAAGCTCCAAAGTCCAATGCTCCTTATCACCGTCCACTCTCAGAGGTGACTTGCAACAAGTGTCAGCGGAAAGGTCACTATGCTAACAAGTGCTTCAACCAAAGGCGCCTTCCGCCTCCTCCTCCTGTCAGATCTTCCAGCAATGCAGTGGTCAAGCATAATCCAAGGTCTGCAAAGGTGAACATGATGAGTGCAGCTCAAGCGGAGGAATCTACTGATGTGATAATGGGTAATCTCTTAGTTAATGATATTCCTGCAAAAGTCTTATTTGATACTGGTGCATCGCATTCTTTCTTGTCATACCCATTTGCATCGAAGCACAATGTTGACACAGAGATTTTATCCAAAGTTATGCAAGTTGTTTCTCCGGGAAAGCTTTTGACTTCTAGTTTGGTTGCTCCCGATATTTCCATCAAGATGGGGAACTATAAATTTCTGTCTTCTCCAGTTGTTCTTGGTGACTCGGATATTGATTTAATTCTCGGGATGGACTGGCTTTCTAAGAACAAAGCTCAGCTTGATTGTGCTGCCAGAGAAATTCAATTGACACATTCTTCTGAGGATGTCATTATTTATGCCGCTCGTGATGAAACCATTCGGTTATTTTCTCTCAACGAGAAGGGCGAATTGAATGCCATCTCTCAAATTCCAGTCGTTTGTGAGTATCAAGATGTCTTTCCAGAAGAGCTTCCGGGTATGCCTCCTCATCGGCCAGTTGAGTTCGTTATCGAACTAGAGCCTGGCACTGAACTCGTTTGCAAGCGTCCATACAAGCTTGGACCCAACGAGCTGAAGGAATTGAAGAAACAGCTCGATGAACAAGAGCGTCTGGGTTTGATCAGACCGAGTTCATCTCCATGGGGTTGTGGTGTTCTTTTTGTAAACAAGAAGGATGGCACGGACCGACTTTGTGTCGACTACCGTCCATTGAACAAGAATACTATCAAGAACAAGTATCCACTTCCCAACATCAATGAGTTATTTGAGCAACTCAAAGGTGCTAAAGTATTCTCCAAGCTTGACCTTCGTATGGGTTATCATCAGATTCGCATTCGTGAAGAAGATATTCCCAAGACAGCATTCAGAACAAGCTTTGGTTCTTATGAATATACTGTCGTGTCTTTCGGCCTTGTCAATGCTCCTCCAGTATTCTCTCGGATGATGAATTTCATCTTCAACCCCTATACCAATGAATTCGTCCTGGTGTATCTCGATGATATCTTGGTCTTCTCCAAGAATAAGAAGGACCATGCCAAACATTTGCGATTGGTGCTTGACAAGCTCAGAGAGTATCAATTCTATGCGAAGTTCTCCAAATGTGAGTTTTGGCTCGATGAAGTTCTTTTCCTTGGTCACATCATCTCTGCCAAGGGCATCGCTGTTAATCCCGAGAAGGTGTCCGCAATTGTGAATTGGGAACCCCCTCAGAATGTCAAGCAGCTCCACAGTTTTCTTGGTCTTGCAAGCTATTGCCGAAGATTCGTTGAGAATTTCTCAAAGATTGCAAAGCATCTTTCCAACCTCCTCCAGAAGCATGTGAAGTATGTCTGGTCTCCTGAGTGTGACGTTGCTTTCAACACTCTCAAAGAGAAACTTGTCACAGCTCCTGTCTTAACTCCTCCTGATGAATCCAAGCCTTTTGAAGTTTTCTGTGATGCTTCTCTCCAAGGTCTCGGTGCTGTGTTAATGCAAGAGAAGAAAGTTGTGGCCTTTACCTCTCGTCAGTTGAAGCCCAATGAGAAGAACTACCCCACTCACGATCTTGAGTTGGCGGCAGTTGTCCATGCACTGATAACATGGAGACATCTCTTGTTGGGAAGACAAGTGGACATTTTCACCGATCACAAGAGTCTCAAGTACATCTTCACTCAGCCCAACCTCAACCTTAGGCAGACTCGATGGGTCGAAATGATTCAAGAGTACTGTTGAGGATATAGACCTTAGAGTCACCCGCCAGGAGGGGCCGGGTTACTCGTATGGTCATTGCCAGAAGACCGGAGCCAAGCTTGAAGACGATGGGCCAGAGATGGGCTAAGACCCGGATATGGCTTAAAGCCCGTAATTACAATCATTGTTATGATAGACCTTGTAGTGTAAGGCAAGAATAGTTGAGAGTCTGAGCCGGACACTCTTATGAGCCGGCCGGGACTCTGAGAGCTGCAGGGCGTCAGCCTCCTTATATAAAGGGACGACCCAGCAACGGTTTAGGGGCGACAACAATCTGATCGAGAGCCGGGCATAGCTGTTTAACTCCCTGGTGATCGTAACCCTAATCAATACCACCTCAAACTGGACGTAGGCTTTTACCTTCACCGTAAGGGGCCGAACCGGTATAAACCCTCGTGTTCCTTGTCCCGCATTAACCCCTTCAAACAACCTAGTTGCGATGGCTCCACGATTAAGTCCTAGCTCGAGGACATCTGCCGTGACAATTCCACGACATTTGGCGCCCACCGTGGGGCCAGCGCACGATGGATTTGAGTTCTTGAAGGGCAGCTTCGAAGGGCTCAAGGGATACGCTGTGGGCTGGATGACCAAGAGTCGTCGCGACAAGCTCTACATCGACGATGCAAGCTGGGGCCCCGACGCCGGCTCAATTGAGTACGGGTACCGGGTCCCCTTCGGCGGAATTCATGTTTTCATTGGCAAGATTGGTGAGCCGGGCCCTGAGCCGGGTCACTGCGCTGATCTCATCGAGACGGCTCAGCTTGCGCGACCCGCCCAAGCCCGGCCTGCCTTAAGGCATGCTTTTGTGGGGTGCATCCATGGAGGACTCTCCGATCAATCTGGATCTGGTGATGAGACGGCCGCCGGCTCTAACGGCGAGTCGGCCACCGATGAGTCAAACTCGTTGTACCAACTTCAAGATGGCAGGCTCGTGGGTTGTTCCGATGGTGACAGTATTCCGGACCTTTTTGAGCCACCAAGTTAGGTTGGAGTTTTTATGGCTGGTGCGCAGCCTGTTCAGAACCCCGCTGCTGGAGCAGGAAACCAGTTGCCTTCTCCGGCTCAGGTGCTAAGGGATCTCACGGACAAGATGACGGCCCTGTTAACCGCCACGGTTGACCCGGCGGATCAAGCTCAGCATGATGCGGAGGTGGCACAGTTAAAATTGGATCTGATAAAAGCTAAAGAGGATCTTGCAGCGGAAGGGATCAGGCTGGCTGCGGAGCGGGCGGCTCTCGATGCCCAGACTCAGCTGATTCAGGCGCAGTCCTTCCAACTCACGATGGATCAGAACGCGGCCAATGAGGTCATGAGAAGGAGGCATCAAAAGGCCCAATCTCGACTCCCACCGGTTTACGATCCACGCAACCTCTTCAACACGCCAGGTGCAGGGTCTAGTAACCCGCCAAGGGTCATAGCGCCCGGGTCTGGACCCCTTATTCATCCACGAGTGATGGGGCCTCCCCAGGTGCCCCCTGCCCCACCTCAGTATGTGCCAATACCCCCGGGTCATTATAATAACCCGCTGGAGAACATGGTCGCTGCGGCAGCACGGCTGGCGGCTCTCCCAGTTGACGGCGACTCTCCGACGGCTATTGAAACCCGCCGGGTCAGGGAACTCCTGCAGACGGCACTGGCACAGCAGCAGGCGTACTCCTACAGCCGGGATAGGATCCACTCGACCCCTCGTCCGGGGCAGAGCCCGAGTTACAGCCGGCACATGGTCTCAGCAACCAGCTCAAGTAACGTCCGACGCCATGACCCGCCCCCTGGCCATGGTCCGGCTCATAATGGAGCCTTTTATGCAGCAGAGCAGGACAAAGCGCGGCAAGAGGCGGAGCAAGTGCCTCAATTGACGGCTTACCAGACCCCCCCGGCTTATCCGACGACTTCCGTTGATGTGGGTATCCCTACCAGGACCGGGGGTGTCCATTGTTTGGTGCCAGCTATCCGTAATGAACGTCTACCTAAGGACTTCAAGGGCCCTAGGAAGGTGCCTAACTACACAGCTGACTTACAGCCTGCAGCCTGGATCGAGAGTTATGAGATGGCCATGGAGCTACCGGAGGTCAGTGAGGCAGCCATGGCTAAGTACTTCACCATGATGTTGGATGGGACTGCCCGCACTTGGTTGAAAGGGCTACCACCGAACTCCATCGGATCTTGGGCTGAGCTGAAAGCCCGGTTCATCCAAAACTTCAAGGATACCTGTAGGCAGTCTATGTCAATTGTGGATTTGACTAACTGTAAGCAGCAGGAGGGTGAATCCACGACTCATTGGGTTCGCCGGGTCAAGGAGATCATACATTCATCAGATAAGATGGATGCCGGCTCTGCAGTCTTAATGTTGGAACAGAATTGTCGCTTCGTGCCCCTGAAGATGAAACTCGGGCGGCTTAAGCGCGACTGCAGTGACATGGGCACGCTAATGGCGGCTCTTGTCAAGTACGCCGATTCTGATGGTACCAAGGATCCCCCTTCAGATGATGAAAGGGCAGGGAAGGGAAAGAAGAATGGCAATGGCAAGGGTCCCCAGCATAACCCGGGGAACCAAGGAGGAGGCAAGCGCAAGGCCGATGGCAGCCTAGAGTTTGTAGCCAACGCCAGCTCACAAGGTAATAACCAGCGACGCAAGGGGAGACCCCCTCCCCGCGGCGGTGGGTCAGGTCCGACGCTGGAGTAGCTGTTGAATGAACCTTGTCCAAGGCATGGCTCTAGAGAGAAGCCAGCGACTCATCAATGCAAGGATTGTGCAATCATGAAAGCCTTTAAAAACTACAATGGCCCGGGCGGCGGCTCAGGCGCCGGCGGCTTTCATGGCCCGGGGGGCGGCTCAAATTCTGGTCCTCAGAGTGGTCAAGGGGGCTTTAATCAACAGTCTGGCCAGGGTCATCAACAGCAGCAGGGGGGTTATCAGACCAATCCAAAGCAGCTTAGCGGTGGACAGTATCATGTGTTTACCACTAGTTTGTGCAAGCGAGATCAGAAGCTTCACAAGAGGGCTGTGAATGCGGTTGAGCCGGCGGTCCCATGCTACTTGCGGTGGTCTGAGCAGCCTATAGTGTGGAGTTGGGAGGATCACCCTCCCCGGGTGGATAACCCAGGCCACTTGGCCTTAGTGGTGGCTCCTCAAGTGGGAGGATATAAGTTCACAAAGGTGCTCATGGATGGAGGCAGCAGCATCAACATCCTCTATTATGAGACCTTTTGCCGTATGGGGTTGGTTGATAAGAACCTCAGCCAGTCAAACACCATCTTCCATGGTGTAGTACCTGGTAAGTCGGCTTATCCAGTTGGCAAGATCAAATTGGAAGTGGCCTTTGGTGATGAGAACAACTACAGGGTGGAGAAATTGACCTTTGAGGTGGTCAAGATAAGAAGTCCATACCATGCTATATTTGGACGGCCGGCTTACGCCAAGTTCATGGCACGGCCGTGTTATGTGTACTTACAGCTCAAAATGCCGGGTCACAATGGGACTATTACGGTTCACGGCAGCCGGAAAGTGGCTCTGGAGTGTGAGGAAGGCGACGCGGCTTATGCAGAATCTGTGTGTGCTACAGAGGAGTTGAAGTTTTACAAAGACAATGTTGACCCAACAGATATGACCTCTCTGAAAAAGCCAACCACAGAACAAGAGCTGGAAATGAAATTTAAGTCAGCTGATGAGACTAAACTTGTTGATTTTGTTCCAGGTGACTCATCTTAGCAGTTTAGCATCAGTGCAAATCTGGATCCAAAATAGGAAAGCGCGCTCATCGAGTTCATCTGTGAGAATAGGGACATCTTCGCGTGGAAACCTTCTGACATGCCAGGTGTACCTAGAGAACTCGCTGAGCATACTCTCAATGTTGATCCAAAATTTAAGCCGGTCAGACAGTTCCTTCGGCGGTTTAATGAGGAAAGGCGGAAAGCTATTGGTGAAGAAGTAGCCCGGCTCTTGGCGGCCGGGTTTATCGTTGAAGTTTTTCACCCAGAGTGGTTGGCTAACCCGGTGCTCGTACTCAAGAAGAACGGCACCTGGCGGATGTGTGTGGACTACACGGACTTGAACAAGGCGTGTCCGGCTGATCCTTTTGCCCTCCCCCGTATTGATCAAATCATTGATGCTACGGCAGGTTGTGCACGTTTAAGTTTCTTGGATGCTTATTCTGGTTATCATCAGATCAAGATGGCAGTTAAGGACCAGGAGAAGACGGCGTTCATCACTCCCTTTGGAGCCTTCTGCTATGTGTCTATGCCCTTTGGACTCAAGTGTGCACAGGCGACTTACCAGCGTTGTGTGCAGAACTGTCCTCATAAATAGATCGGACGCAATGTTCACGCTTACGTGGACGATATTGTGGTTAAATCCATCAAAGAGGAAACCCTGATAGATGATTTAAGGGAAACCTTTGATAATCTCCGGGTCTATAAGATGATGCTTAACCCGGCCAAGTGTGTCTTTGGTGTTCCTGCAGGCAAACTCTTGGGCTTCTTGGTTTCTGACAGAGGCATTGAGGCTAACCCGGAGAAGATCAAGGCCATCACCTCCCTGGCTAAGCCGGCGTGTATAAATGACGTTCAGCGCTTGGCGGGTCGCATCGCTGCGTTAAGCCGGTTTATAAGCCGTTTGGGTGAGAAGGCCATGCCCTTATATCAGTTGATGAAGAAAACTGATAACTTTGTCTGGAATGATGCAGCTAATACTGCCTTTGAGGATTTGAAGAAGCAGCTGGCAGAGCCCCCAGTCCTTGCTGCTCCGATTGATAAGGAGCCCTTACTACTGTATGTGGCGGCAAACGCACGAGCCGTCAGTGTGGCTATTGTGGTGGAGCGCAAGGAGGAGGGTAAGGAGCATCCGGTTCAGCAGCCGGTTTATTATGTCAGCGAAGTGCTCATTGAGTCCAAGCAGCGGTACCCGCATCGGCAGAAGCTGGTATATGGTGTGTTCATGGCAAGCCGGAAACTTAAGCATTATTTTCAGGGTCATCCCATCACTGTGGTCAGCTCTGCCCCCCTTGGCGATATCATTCAAAACAGAGAGGCCACAGGGAGAATTGCTAAGTGGGCTATAGAACTTGGACCTCATAGTCTCAAATATGTGCCACGCACTGCTGTTAAATCTCAGGCCTTGGTGGATTTCATCAATGATTGGACAGAGTCACAAGTACCCGAGCAAAAGCCAGATAACACATATTGGACCATTCACTTTGATGGGTCCAGGCAGTTGGAGGGCTCGGGGGCTGGCGTTGTATTGGCTTCCCCTAAGGGTGACAAGTTCCATTATGTGCTACAGTTGATGTTCCCTTGCACTAACAATGCGGCTGAGTACGAGGCCTTGCTCCACGGTCTTCGGATGGCTAAGGAGACGAGCTTGAGCCGGGTAAGGTGCTTTGGTGACTCAGACTTGGTGGCTCAACAAGTATCAGGCAAGTGGGATTCTAAGGATCCTCTCATGGCGGCTTATCGCCGCGAGGTTGATGCCATTGCTGGGCACTTTCAGGGCTACCAAGTGGAGCACATTGATCGCAGGAAGAACAAGGCGGCTGATGCTCTAAGCCGGCTCGGCTCTCAGCGAAAGCCGGTGCCGCCTAACACTTTCCTGGACGTCCTGTATAATCCTTCAGTTAAGTTGCCTACAGAGGAAGACTTGGCTATCCCTGACCCGAAGGCACGACTGGTGGCGGCTCTTCATGTCATACCAGACTGGACAATGCCATATCTGGCTTATATAACCCGGGGAGAGTTGCCTGAGGATGAAACTTTGGCCAGGCAAATAACCTGGCGGGCTAAGTCAATGATCGTTATCGATGGCGAGTTGCATCATCGCAGTGTTACAGGGGCATTTCAGCGTTGTGTCTCCCCTGAGGAAGGTCAAGAGATCTTGCGTGAGATCCATGAAGGGGATTGTGGCCATCATGCCGGCTCAAAATCCCTTGTGGCCAAGGCTTTCCGTCATGGTTTTTATTGGTTGACGGCTCATGCTGATGCAGAGGACTTGGTCAGTAAATGTGATGGTTGCCAAAGGTTCTCACGACGGGCTCACGTGCCGGCTCAGGAGTTGAGGATGATCCCAATCACTTGGCCCTTTGCGGTCTGGGGGCTTGATATGGTTGGGCCTTTTAAAAGGTCCAAGGATAAGAAGACCCACCTCTTGGTGGCAGTTGATAAATTCACAAAGTGGGTGGAAGCTGAGCCAGTTAGCAAGTGCGATGCAGCCACGGCGGTTCAATTTATGAAAAACGTGATTTTCCGCTTTGGCTTTCCGCACAGCATTATAACTGACAATGGCACCAATCTTTCCAAAGGCGCCATGGAAGAGTTTTGTCAACGAGAGCATATCCGACTTGATGTTTCCTCAGTGGATCATCCTCAATCCAATGGTCAAGCTGAGAGAGCTAATCAGGAGATTCTGAAGGGCATCAAGCCCCGGCTTTTGGTCCCTTTGCAGCGAACGCCGGGTTGTTGGGTGGAGGAGTTGCCCTCCGTCTTATGGAGTATCAACACTACTCCTAACAGGTCTACAGGCTTCACGCCTTTCTTCATGGTTTATGGAGCAGAAGCAGTCCTTCCTAGTGACATCCGTCACGACTCACCTCGCGTGGCGGCTTACGTTGAGACAGATAATGAACAGGCGCGTCAAGATGCTCTTGACTTATTGGACGAACAGCGTGATGTGGCAGCAGCCCGTTCAGCGATTTACCAACAAGACCTGCGCCGTTATCATAGCCGCCGGGTCAAATCCCGGGTCTCCCAGGAAGGCGACCTTGTGCTCCGGCTCATCCAGGATCAAACAGATGCACACAAGTTATCCCCACCTTGGGAAGGGCCCTTTGTGGTCAGCAAGAACTTGCACAACGGGTCATATTACCTCATTGACATTCGGGAGCACAAAGATTCACGTAAGTCGGAGGAAGAGACCCATCGGCCGTGGAACATAGCTCAGCTTCGGCCTTACTACACTTGAGCCACCGGCTCTCGTGGTGTACATATTTCTCTCAGCCATGTATATATTATGATAAGCAATAAAGCAGGACCTCTGTCCTTTTTTCTCCCCCAAATATGCACGTCTTGTTTACATGATGACTTAAAGGAGGATCCGGCTTATGATCGTATTCGAATCTAGCCGTAAGCGGTAAAGTCACTTGGGGGCTTCCTGTTCAAACATGGGTCAAATTCGAACCAAAGAGAACATAGTTGTCGATACCCATTTGATTGGCAAAGTGCCGAGCTCATTGGGAGGTTACCTTTGGTCATATTTGAATCATGGTTTACCCCTTCTGAGAACCGACGTGGATCGTATTCGAATCAGCGTCGTTAAACAATTCTAAAAGTCACTTGGGGGCTTCCTGTTCAAACATGGGTCGTATTCGAACCAAAGAGAACATAGCTGTCGGTACCCTCTTGATTGGCATCGCCACACCCACTGGGGGCTATATGATCGTATCCGAATCTTGGCTTAACCCCTTTGGGCCGGGTCTCTGGTCGTATTCGAACCGGAAGCCCCTAAAGTTCCTCTGCTTTATCACAAGTTTACTCTGATTATGTCAAGGTGTGTACGGCCGGGTCTCACTTTACCGGCTTAACTTTGGTTTACAGTGTTCGTTGAACGCCATGGGTGTCATTACGACAGGTAAATCGGAGTTAAGATACCAACCTTGTTACCCGGGTTATCTAAACCGGAAGTATGCTTACAGGCCGCTAAGTGTATTATTACGGCTGTGTTAAGGATATAATTGAGGACCAGTCTTTTTTGATTCATATTCCGGGTTATCTATCCAAAACACCTGATTCTCAGGGCGGTAAGCTGCCTTGAGACTTGTGATTTGCCTTTCTATGCAGGTTATTTAAAGGCACCTCTTTGAGGTTGAGAAAAAAAAAGGGATGGTTATAACCCGGAGAAATATCAAAGAGACAACTTCAAAGGACTTTCGCATTCAATACGTGCACGATGGCACGGCAGAAATGAACTGTTGCACCTATTCTATTACAAAAACTCATCAAGTCTAAGACGGGTGGAACATTGTTTGGTAGACCGCCAGCCGAGTCACGATGCCCGCTGAGTTGAAGTCTCCGGCTCATTCCTGTCTTCTCCTCCGGCTGATCCCAACACCTGGAAGGTTGATGACTACCAGTCGATGCCGCTGAGAGCTTCGAATTGGTCTTCCTCGTCAATTAACCCGGCCGGGTCAATCTCCGGGGCGAAGGTGTGCTGACGAGCCGGAGGGATCAGGTTGAGGGCTTCATAGCGAGGGGTTGGAATCCTCTGATTCTCCGCATCATAACCCGCCTGGTACTTGGTCAGATCCGTGTCGTTCCCGATAAGGGTGGCCACCGGGCGTACAGCGTTCACGCACGCTGCGAAGTCCTTCTGGTCGAAAGCTGAGCCGTCCTCCTTCAGACTTGGATAGCCAAGGGCGATGTCCGCCGGGTCTATCTCCGGTAGGAAAGCCTTGGCCCGGCTCCGCGCGGCGATCGCTCCGGCTCTCGCAGAGGCCCGTCGCAGCTCTTGGATCCGCTGAGGCAGAACGGCGAGCCGGCGCAGGACTTCTGCCAGGTGAGTCGGCACCTCGTTGGATAGGGCCACCACAGCTAAGGCGCGCTGTGACCCGGTGTAGAGCTGCTCCACCAGGGTGTACACGGCCTTTAGCTTGGTGACCACGCTCTGGTTGAGGTTGGCACTTCTGGGACCTGTTTAACAGAATCAGATAAGCCGGCGACAAGGATGAATCATGAGATGTAAACATTCTAACATGGATGAAAGCCGATGAGGCGACTTACCGAAGATGGTGGCCACCATTTGGGAAACCTGGCGCTTTAGGCCGGAGAGCTCGGCGGTCTTCTCAGAGAGAGCCTTCTCCGCCTGTTCCGCCCGGGTCACCAGTGCGGCCTTCTCTTCAGCCCAGGCTTTTCTCTCAGCATCAAACTCGGTCTTTAACTTTTCTTGCGTGGCAATGCTGGATACAAACTTGGCGTTTGCCTTCTGGGTCTCCATCTCCTGCATCTTCAGCCGGCTCTTGAGATCCGCAAGGTCCGCCTCTAGCTTCTTGCCCACAGCCTGTATAAATTTCCGGGTTATGACATGAGCAGTTACTATATAAGTCCCAAGCACTTTCAAAGCAAAGACACTTGGCACTTGGGGGCTAATGCATATTGAACGTATCTATCTACATACTGCCGGCTCAATTGAGTAAGCCGGAACCTAAGTATACAACATATTCAAATCATAAGTCGTTGACTTGGGGGCTAGCATGGCAAAGGTAACTATGCAGTAAGTAAGAAGATAGCAGAAGGATACCTCAGATTTTTGCTGGATCTGGTTTACCATGGCGACCTCGGCGTCCCGACTCTTGTGTACTTGGCTGATGTAGCCAGAGACGAGCTCTCCAATGCTTAGGTTGCTGTAGTTGCAGAGGTCCAGATTCGCCCGGTGGGGCTGCACCAACTCCCCCTTAGCGGAGCACTTGGCCAACATGGTCGGTCTCCCCGGCTCAACAAACTCCGTCCGGGTGATTACCACGTCCGGGTCGTCTGCTGGTGGAGCTGAGCCGGAGGCCTCCGGGTTAACCGAAGCTTCGGTCGTTGCCTTGGTAGTTGGGGCAGTGGCTTCAGGTGCTGTGTCCATTGGAGTGGTAGCTTCGGGGGCGGAGGCAGCTGGTGGTTCTTGAACCGTCACATCCGGCTCAGGCAAATCCGGCACTCCAGCTGATCTGGTCTTCTTTGCTCTTTTGGTGAGTTTTGCCTGGGCACTGAAAAGACAGAAGCGTTAAGCACACAAAGAGTAAGTACAGACAAAGATAATGTAAGATGGTTGTCATTACCCGGGCGCGGTCTTGAAAGTCGGAAGACTCGACTGCATAGAGTCGCCCGAAGAAGGGGAGGTCTCCTGATAATTGGAGTCAGAAGAATTGAGTGGCTGACGGATAACACCCGCCAACGGATGAAAAGGGTACAAGTGAGAAAAAACCTCAGTTCGACGCTTCCTTGTTGCGTCGGGTAACCCGGCGGAGAGATCGGTGTCCTTGTTGGTCCGGGTGTGACGCCGGCTTTCATGAACCTGACGCTTCAAAATAAATTGAGGGTCTTGGTAAGCTAAAGGATGTGAAAAGCTTACTTTCCGGGTTACCCTTCGGACTTTCAGCTGTGGCAAGGGCTCCGAGTCGGAGGAAAGTGACATCCTGTCAATGAGCAAGTGTTGATAAGGAAAATAGCAACAAATAACAAGTACAGCAAGAATTTAAAGGCTTGGGGGTTACCTCTGACTCGGAGTTGTCACTTAATTGCATCAGCTCCGAAGCAGTAGGCCTGCTTCCTTTTTTGCGAGGGGCGGCTTTCTTGGCGGCTTTCTTCGCCTTCCTGGCCTTCTTGGCCGCCTCATGGTCATATTTGACCCGCCAGAACTTATCATCAGCCTGAAAAATACAATGATGAATTCTCAAAACGGTTCAGATGCAGGTTATATACAGAAGGAGATAAAACATTAAAGTCAGCGGCTTACCGCTGGGGCTGGGTTGGTCTTGTAGAAGGGGGCTAACCCGGTCCTTCCGCAGTCTGCCAGGCTCTCGTTTAAAAGAGCCTTGGTCATCTCCTCTGCAACGTCTTCTGGAAGATCATTGCGGCTGTGCCTCTGAGGGTCATCCTTTCGTCCGGTGTACTCACACATTAAGCCGGGGCGGCGGCTCAATGGGATCACCCGCCATGATATGCAGACCCGGACCAGGTCGATTCCGTTCAGACCATTACCCAGGAGAGCTTTGATTTTGTTGATCGTGGGGAGCAGAGGCTGGCGCTCCGCTTGAGTCAGCTTGTTCGACAGTGGGTGAGTCGGCTCCAGACGTGTTGGGCGAAAGCCGGGCAGCGGGCTTTCGTCAGCCGGGGATGTATCTTGGCAGTAGAACCAAGTCATGTTCCAATCCTTTGGGTGGCTCGGCGGCTCTGCATAAGGGAAAAGACAATCCCTACGCCGCTGGATGGAGATGCCACCTAACTCCAGACTTGGCCCATTGGCACACTCATTCTGACGGTTTAAGTAAAACAGCTCTCTTAAGAGCAGCAGACTCGGCTCTTCTCCAAGGTAAACCTCATAGAAGACTTGGAAATTGCAGATGTTGGACACTGAGTTGGGTCCTATGTCTTGGGGCCGCAAGTCGAAGAAATTGAGCACGTCCCTAAAAAACTTTGAGCCGGGCGGTGCAAAGCCCCGGCTCATGTGATCTGCAAAAATCACTACCTCCCCATCCTTTGGCTGTGGCCTTTCTTCTGACGGGTCAGGGGCACGGTAGGACATGATGTCTTTCTTGGGCAGATATCCTGACTTAACAAAATCAGCTAGGGTCTCGTTGGTCACGTTGGACCTCATCCAGTTGCAAGTGATGGGAGCCTTGGGAGGCATGGTGAAAGTTAGCAGTCTATGACAAAAAGGAAAATGTCCGGGTTAATTATAAGCCAGAGATCTACAGTTGCAAACTAAGGTGGCGGCTTATGAAGGGGACTAATGATATATACTCAGGTACAGTGGGTTACTTAAGCCGCAGGGGCATTCAGAATAAGTTGATGATCTACGGCCTTATCACAGTTAAGCCGGAGGAATCTACGAAGCATGGTTTTCTTTAAACCGGAGGATTCTACAGCGCGTGGTTTCTTTAAACCGGAATTATAAGCCGCCAAGATTCAATGGTTGCAGTTTTTACTAAGAGTGGTAAAACAGGTTTCACATACTGCAGTAACTTTTTTGGATCAAAATGGTCGGTCCAAAGAAAATTTTCTAGACCTAAAATACGGGCACAGGGGATGTTCTTGAGCTCGAACGAAGCATTCATGCAGTAGAAAGAGATCTACGGGCATTTGAAATGAGTCCTAAACAACTGCCGCACTAGTTCTATACAAGGCTAAAGATCAAACAAGGGCAGTGACTAGGAGAACTACCGAAGCTTGTGGCAATGGCGAAGAACACGGATGAACCCTATGGTAGATCTATCCTACAGGACAAGCAAGACTTACCGGAGCTGGAGAGCCGCGGAGGTTGTCACGTTTCTCTGGTCCGTTCAGGGTGATGCAGCGGCCTGAGCTGGTGACGACGAGGAGACCCGCGGCGGCGACGGCGGCGGAGCTCGAGCAGCACGGGACAGTGAGAGGAGGAAGATGACAGAGAAGGGAGCGTGAGGAGAGCCCGTCGGGCCGGCCTATTTATAAGGCAAGTGGGCGCGAAATTCAAGGAGACCACGGCGTGGTTATCTCCCACGGAACGCCTCAATTTTCGGGATGACAGTAAAGAGAAAGATCCGTTGCGGATCTGGCGGAGTAAAAAACGGACTTAATGGAGGATGACGTCACGGCGGATTATCCGGAGTCCAGAGGATGACCTCACGCCGGGTTATGGCCTTCACATGAATGGTAAGCCGGAGATTTTTTCTGTCAGAAGAGTTGAAGATTGACATGAGCCAGCTCAAATCAATCTGGGGCCTAATGTTGAGGATATAGACCTTAGAGTTACCCGCCAGGAGGGGCCGGGCTACTCGTATGGTCATTGCGAGAAGCCCGGAGCCAAGCTTGAAGACGATGGGCCAGAGATGGGCTAAGACCCGGATATGGCTTAAAGCCCGTAATTACAATCATTGTTATGATAGAACTTGTAGTGTAAGGCAAGAATAGTTGAGAGTCCGAGCCGGACACTCTTATGAGCCGGCCGGGACTCTGAGAGCTGCAGGGTGTCAGCCTCCTTATATAAAGGGACGACCCAACAACGGTTTAGGGGCGACAACAATCTGATCGAGAGCCGGGCATAGCTGTTTAACTCCCTGGTGATCGTAACCCTAATCAATACCACCTCAAACTGGACGTAGGCTTTTACCTTCACCGTAAGGGGCCGAACCAGTATAAACCCTCGTGTTCCTTCTCCCGCATTAACCCCTTCAAGCTTCCTAGTTGCGATGGCTCCACGATTAAGTCCTAGCTCGAGGACATCTGCAGTGACAATTCCACGACAAGTACAATCCGAGTATTGAATATACTCCAGGCAAAGCCAATGTCATTGCAGATGCTTTAAGCAGGAAGGCTTATTGCAACAGCTTAATTCTCAAGCCTTTCCAACCGGATCTTTGTGAAGCTTTCCGCAAGCTGAATCTCCAAGTTGTTCCTCAAGGCTTTCTTGCCAACCTCATAGTCTCTCCTACTTTGGAAGATAAAATTCGTGAGGCACAACTTCTTGATGTCATGGTGAAGAAGGTGAAATGTGGTATCGACAAGGGCCTTTCCAAATACAAGTGCTATCGCATTGATGACAGAGACACTTTATTCTTCGAGGACCGGATTGTGGTTCCTAAAGGTGATCTAAGGAAAGTCATAATGAACAAGGCACACAATTCTCTTCTGTCCATTCATCCTGGAAGTACGAAGATGTACCATGACCTCAAGCAGTTGTATTGGTGGACTCGAATGAAGCGAGAAATTGCTCTATTCGTGAATGAATGTGATGTCTGTCGAAGGGTGAAAGCAGAACACCAACGACCAGCTGGTCTCCTCCAACCTCTTTCTATCCCAGAATGGATGTTTGATCATATCGAAATGGACTTCGTGACTGGTTTTCCAAAGTCCAAGCGTGGAAATGATGCTATCTTCGTTGTCATTGACAAGCTTTCTAAAGTGGCTCATTTCCTTCCAATCAAAGAATCCATCACAGCAGCTCAGTTGGCAGAGCTATACACCTCCAGAATTGTCTCCTTGCATGGCATTCCACAATTGATTTCTTTAGATCGTGGAAGCATCTTCACCTCTAAGTTCTGGGACTCCTTCCAGAAGGCCATGGGTACCAACATTCGCTTCAGCTCAGCTTTCCATCCTCAAACTAGTGGCCAAGTCGAACGAGTCAATCAAATTCTTGAAGATATGCTCAGGGCTTGTGTCATTTCCTTTGGCATGAAATGGGAAGATTGTCTTCCATATGCTGAATTCTCCTACAACAACAACTTCCAAGCGAGTTCGGGCAAGGCCCCATTCGAGATTCTATATGGCAGAAAGTGCCGTACTCCTCTCAATTGGTCAGAGACTGGTGAACGCCAACTTCTTGGCAATGAATTAATCACTGAAGCTGAAGAAATGTGTAAAGTCATCCGTGATAATCTCAAAGCCGTGCAATCGCGTCATCCGTGATAATCTCAAAGCTTTCGAGATCGGAGACCATGTCTACCTCCGCGTCTCTCCAATGAAAGGCACTCGTCACTTCAGTATCAAAGGGAAGCTTTCCCCTAGATACGTGGGTCCTTTCAAGATCATTGGCAAAAGAGGCGACCTCGCCTATCAACTTGAGCTTCCTTCCAACTTCGCGAACGTGCACGATGTGTTCCACGTGTCACAGCTCCGCAAGTGCTTCAAGACGCCTGAGCGCACCATCAACTTCGAAGAGATTGACCTCCAAGAAGATTTGTCTTATCATGAGCACCCAGTTGCTATTCTGGAAGAAACTGAGCGTAAGACTCGCAACAAGTCAATCAAATTCCTGAAAGTGAAGTGGTCGCACCATTCCGACCGGGAAGCCACCTGGGAACGCGAGGACCATCTCCGTTCCGAATATCCGGAGTTCTTCAGTCCTAGATCTCGGGACGAGATCCTCTCGTAGTGGTGGAGTGTTGTAACACCCCGGATGTAACTTACCGCTCTAATGACCCGCTTTTGTGCTGGAGAAGACAACTGGCTCGCTCGTAAAAGCAACAACGCCAGCGATCCGGGCACTTCCGAAATTCGAGACGGCAACGGTAAGTGTAACACCCCGGATGTAACTTTCCATATTTGTAACTCCAACTCTTGCCATTTTCGGCTATGTGTTATGATATTCCCTCCATGGTCGGGTTTTGTTTTTGTTTTGCATTTTGTTCATGTCATGCATTTCATATCATGTCATCATGTGCATTGCATTTGCATACGTGTTCGTCTCATGCATCCAAGCATTTCCCCGTTGTCCGTTTTGCAATCCGGCGCTCCTATCTCCTCCGGTGCACCCCTCTTGTTTTCTTTCGTGAGCGGGTGTCAAACGTTCTCGGAATGGACTGAGGCTTGTTAAGTGGCCTTGGTATACTACCGGTAGACCACCGGTCAAGTTTCGTTCCATTTGGAGGTCGTTTGGTACTCCAACGGTTAACCGGGCATCCGCAAAGTCCATTTGTGTGTTGCAGCAAAACCCCTCTCGAACCCAGCCCAAAACCCACAAAACTCTCTTCCATGATGTAGGTCGTTCGATCACGATCGTGTGGGCGAAAACCGCGCCTCATTTCGAGCCTCCTAGCTCCCTCTACCTATTTATATGTGAGTTCCCCCGAAAACATCCGCAGACGAAACCCTAAAAAAATCTCCTCCGCGCCGCCGGACGCGTCTTCCTCAGCGCCGGACACGTCCGCCGCCGCCTCCTCGACCAACCGCGCGCGGCCACGTCACCCGACCCGCCGGCGTCCGCCCACGCCGCCCGCGGCCCGCCGAGGCCCGGGGCCGGCCCCCGC